>NW_026111690.1:70000-137500 GCF_024679095.1 Eriocheir sinensis
TCGCAGAAGATCCCAGAGTGCCTCACGATCGATGCACTGAATCAAACGCCTTCCTGAGATCGACACAGGCTGCAAGCATCCCCTGTCGAAACTCACCTCGGCGCTCCACCACTCGTAAACCTTCTATCAGTCGATCAATCTCATTCATTCATTCAGTCAGTCAGTCAACCAGTTTGTCTGTCAGGCAATCGGTCAGTCTGTCAGACAGTCAATCCATCATTCATTCAGTCAGTCAGTTAACCAGCTATATAGTCAGTCAGTATATCATGCGGTCAGGCAGTCAGTCAGTTAGTCAGTCAGTCAATTAGTCAACCAGTCAGTCAGTCAGTTAATCAAGCAGTCAGTGAGTCAGTCATTAGAGGAAACAAGAACAGTTTTGTGGTGAGGAAGGTGCTTGAAAAATAGTGTCAGTGGAATGCAGCACTTATATTTACCGGGATGATGTCAGCAAGGAGAGTCAATTAACAGTTTAACTGGAGCACACGAGTTTAGCAACTAGACGAATACAAATGAATAATAGATAAATTTACACATCATAGATGAACAACTATAATATAAGGTAAGTACAATGTTCCAAGTACGACAATTTCGTATCGCTGGCGAGTCACACGGGCGTGAAGTTGCCAGCTCGTTACAGTCAGCCTGTTATATTTGCCGATCTCCCACCCAAAACCTGTCTCTGGCGCCCAATAACGAGACTCAGATATAGTTATCACTAAAACCGTTGATTCCTGATGTGTTTTGGCAATGGTTAAGCGTCGAAAACCGGTACATGCACGAGGGCGAGATGATGAAGGCAAGTTATCCCAGCATCGTTTCCAGATTGTCGTACTCGGAGCATTACTTTTACCAGCTTCTCCCGCATAAATATCACCAGGAAACATGAATAATAAACCATTTCAACAATAACTACAAATAAATATCGTTATTGTGACCCAGGAAACAGTTTTGGGGATGGAAATTGGGAAACATGAGAAACTGAGTACGACAATCTGGCAACGTTGTTAACAATAGTCCCAGCCATCAGCTGTTCAGTGTTTGTTTACCTCGCGCGGGGGAGAGAGGAAGGGACGCTGTGGCGGACCTACTCCCCCAGTCGTCCCCTCGACACGGCCATCACCCGCCTGAGGATTGGCCACACCCGCCTCAACGCTCACCTGCACCCACACCTTGATGGTGGTCCAGGACCCACATGCCCCACCCACACCCCCTGACACACCACACACCCTCCTCTCCCTTGCACTGCCCGAGATCCCTCACCCACCTCCCAAGCACATAGCTCTCCCCCACATCAGCAGCCACCTCCTAGGCCTCTGCTAACCCCCACCCACCCTCAACCCACCCACAGCCCTTCAAAGTCATGCCTTCCCAAGTCAAGTAGTCACGGGTCACTGGGGCAATCGAGGCAATCCCTCCACACAGAAGACAGAACAAAAAACAGAACGACAAACAAAACCCCACTCCTAGGGGCTGTGGCCCAGGCTCTACCACAGCCCAACCACACCAAAATCCTCGTGCTCCCGGCCTTGTAGCGGTGCCGTGGCGGGGCGTGTAGGCGTTGACATGTAAGCCCCGGTCGTCTACCCTCCGTGCCCTATGGGGTCCGTGGACAGGGCAGGTAGTTTGGGTTAACCGTCCGCTGCAGTTGGCACGGGTTTGGATTTCACTGTTAGCCTAGTATCATATATATAGTTTCATGTCTTTCTCTGTCTCTGTGGTGGATAGTGGAGTGTTTCCCATGTGGTATTGGTGTGCTGGATATCCTCTCCCAAGGTGCAGGACTACATTTTCTTCATTGAATTGTAGCAGCCACTTTTTGTTCCACTCCTGTAGCTTGATGAGGTCTTCTGCTAGTCAATGCACATTCAAGGGGACAAATATACTTTTCCCATTTCATTTCAACAGAGTAAATTTTAATGTAAGTGGAATTTTTCCATGTTGAGAATATGCTAACAGCTCCTCATTTTCATTTTCCATTTCCATCTTGCAGCACTCACGGTCATCGGCACTGCCCATACACTCAGTCCACCCTGGCGGGGACCTCACCAATGACCTCCATGAAAACAGGGTCCCAGACAAGCCAGTTGGTCTGAAGGGTGAGTGTTTCCCTCAGTGTTGTGATTTACATCCTCTGTCCCCTTCAAATTGTCCCTCCTACCTCCTTATCCATCACTTACATTCTTAATTCCCAACAAACAGTATAAACCTAATATATGTGTTGTGCATAGAATTTAGGATAACTTACAGGTACAATACATTTGTATAATTTTGTTTTCATGGTACAAAATATTCATGTTTGGAAGCCATGATAAAACCTTCATAGTGATCATGATGGTGGAGTCACTGTGTTATCTGCAGTGTCTTGTGGTCCATTACAGCCGTGGCGCTGACTGACCACATCAGGGTGTGCTGGCAGCCCCCCGCACAGCACAATGTGCTGCTGTGCGGCTACACCATTGCCTGGGACCGAGGCGTGGCGGACATCTACTCCAAGATCGTGGACAGCAAGCAGCACGGTTACATCATTGATAAGCTGGGTGTGTAAGATGATCATTTGTGACTAATTCTCCATTTTCTGGCCTAGTAGTATGCAGACCTGCAGTGTGATTCTCCACAAGACAGGGATTTTGAATTAGCCACTTCTACATTTGTGTTGAGCCAAGAGAAGGTAAAGATTTTGTTAGCCTGTCAAATGCGATTGGCACGGATTTGCCTTCACTGTTAGTCTGGTAACCTTTCTCTGCCTCTCTGGTGGACAGTGGAGTGTTTCCCATGTGGTATTGGTGTGCTGGATATCCCCTCCCAAGGTGCAGGACTTTACATTTTTCTTCACTGAATTTTAGTAGAAACATTTTGATCCATTTTTATAGCTTGGTGAGGTCTTCTGGTAGGAAATCCACAGTCAATGGGTTAAATGATATCATAGTTAACCATTTATTGAGTCTGGAGTTAACATTACATTCACCCCCCCCCAAAAAAATGATGATGGAGTCCATAACAAGTTTTCATTTAAGCAAAGTAAAGTGAAGGTAGAGATCTTGTTAAGTAGATCATAGTTAAACATTTATTGAGTCTGTTAACATTTCACACACACACACACACACACACACACACACACACACACACACACAGAAAAGTATTTACACACCATCATAAAGTTAGCTCTCCATATTGTGAAGACCCTGGACCATGAGAGCAATTATTGAGGGAAAGGAGGTGGTATTCTGAGTTGCCATTTTCAGACTCATCATCGTTCAGGCTCATTCCTCTGTCTGCCCTGAACTCTCAGATATTTCCTGGGTGGTCATAATGTTAGTCAGGTTATTCATTGGTTATCTGTGGCCTGTTATCTGTCTTTCTACCTGTTGTCTGTTAGTCTATCTTATTTGTTATCTGTTCTGCCCAGTTTAACCCCTTGACTGCGGATTTCCTAGCAGCAGACCTCGCCAAGCTACAGGAATGGAACAAAAAGTGTCCGTGGCTACAGTTCAGTGAAGAAAAGTGTAGTCCTGCACCTTGGGAGGGGATATCCAGCACACCAATACCACATGGGAAACACTCCACTATCCACCACAGACAGCGAGAGAAAGACCTGGGACTATGTTACCAGGCTACAAGTGAAGGCAAAATCCGTGCCAATCGCAGCGGACGGGTTAAGGGTCGTGAAAAAATTGTTGTATTGTTACGATTAGGTCCATAACAAGTTCTCCATCTCCTCAGAACCCAACATGGAGTTTGTGATAAGCCTGCGAGCCTTCAACAACGTGGGTGACGGGCAGCCGGTGTACCAGCAAGTCCGCACCCAGCCTGAGGAGGAGGAGGTGGTGGCACCCACGCTGGACCCGGCGGTGTGGGTGAAGGCCGTGGTGCTGACACCCTTCACCGTGGTGCTGCAGTGGGCGGACACCATGCTGAGCCAGAACCAGGTGATTTATTTATTTATTTTTTTATTATTATTATTTTTTTTTTTTCAAGGGAGGCAACTCAAGGTAAACAAATTAAACAACAATTAAAAGGCCACTAGATGCCGTTCCAAACACAAGCATGAAGAATGGGAGGTCAAAAGAGGTCAGTTTTGGGTAGTGTTGCTGGGCTGCTTCAGGGAGGGCAGTCATCAGCTGGAAAATATATGTTTTATCTCATGTTCTTTGTGCACTGTGTCACGACTTGCCACTTGCATCAACACAGCAGCGGAAAAGTTAGTCATTTGTCAAGGAACTTATTCACCACTTACACATTCTTGTTTCCCTGCACACACTCCCTTATTCGCCTCATATCCACCTCTCCACATCCTTATTCGTAACTTGCATCCTTCTCCCTCCTACAAACAGCCCCTCATTCACCTCATATCCTCCTCTCTATATCCTTATCCATTACTTACTCATACTCTCGTCCCAGCAAACTCCCTTATTCACCTCACGTCCACCTCACACATCCTTATCCATAACTCATGCATCCTCTTTTTCCTGCAAACAGTCCCTTATACACCTCATATCCTCCCTCATACATCCTTATCCTTCACTTACACATCCTCTTTTTCCTGCAAGCACTCCTCACACCCTTCCTATCCTCCTGTCATTCATGTCTCATTTCACAAGCCAGTCCTTCATCCAGTGACCTTTCTCATGTTTTCCTCTGTCCTTGTACCTGACTCCTGTTAATACTGACCTTTGACTCCTGCAGTACAACAGCTGCACCACCTTCTCGTCCTCATCCTCCAGCCGCTACGTCAACGCCACGGATGTGACCTGCCTCATTGACAGCCTCAAGCCATCAACAGTGTGTGAGTTTGCTGTGAAGACCATCAGGGTGAGACCACAGTGCTGGAAGCCTTCGTTCTTCTTTCAGTAAATATTCACTCAGTCCTGCAACACTTCTCAAGGAAATCCTGCACAGCTGAATCCTTGCTGTGATGAGGCACAGAGAAATTATGACTCATAGGGTGAGCTATTATTAGTGTTTGAGATATTGATTTTTTCATTGACCTTTTGCAAATACTTAAAAATGAACCTTACATAATGGTATTAGAAACAGCACAGCAGGGTTGGCAATGATTTAATCAAATGATTAAATCATTGATTTTATTTGTATTTTTTCTGAGTAAAAGTATTCCATAGGTAAAATGATGTGCTCCAAAGATGATAAAGTAAAACAACCTATTCATGTGCAATGATTCATTTATTCTCTTCAAAGTATAAAAAAAAGATTCCTACATTATTATATCCTCCTGCGCTAATGTTGCCAACTTGACATGTTTTTTACTAGGTAAAAAATCAGCCTCCTTTAGTCTTTACTAACTTGGCTGGCAATGTATCATAATAGCAACCAAGGTTTGCAACCAAACCGTAACAGAATAGAAGTAGATATTCTTCTGTATGGTAATAATATAATATTCTGTCATGAAAATGACAACTTCAGGCAACTCTATCTGTCCTAAACCTGCTCCTGTACCAACTACAAACAAGTACTGAACAAGTATGTATCTGGATCCTTGACTGTGCTCAGACTTACAGGCCTAAACTTAAACTTAAAGTAACCTATGGAAACTTATGAATCACTCACCAGGATATATATATATATATATATATATATATATATATATATATATATATATATATATATATATATATATATATATATATATATATATATATATATATATATATATATATATATATATATATATATATATATATATATATATATATATATATATATATATATATATATATATATATATATATATATATAAAATGCATGAGGGGGGAACTTTGAAGTGTTGGTGTGCCAAAATCACACTTTTTCCCACACACTTTTCCCCATCAGGTTTGGCGTGAGTCCCCCTATAGCCTGGTGGCCTCCAACAACCTGCTGGTGGCCTGACCGTCCTGGCCCTCCCTGGCCAGCCGTCCACCACCACCTTCACCCGGCAGCCGCTGCAGCGGAACAATGGGAGGATCACAGGTGAGCTGATGGGTTACCAGGATGGCATCTTCAAATTATAAAAATAAAAAAGAGTCAGTGTGCCAAACCACAGTGATGTACTAGACTACATAGTTAAGGGAACACACCTTCACTGACGTGGAAAAGACCTGGATATATAGTAAATAAACAGTGACTTAGGTCATGGTGGTGGGCCAGGCAGGAAGCAAGAACCATACATCTTGTCAGCCACTATAAATACAATTTGCCTGAGCCACTACCGGGCTGGGGTCATCCAAGAGGCCCCTCCAAAGAGCCTACTGGAGCTATGGGCAGCACTTAACCCAGTAGCTGCAGGGATCATGTTTCTGAAAGGCCACTCTAAACACTGCCTTGGACCAACCATCAGGACCCACCGGGAAGAAGCCTACCGGCGCAATAGGCCGCGACGTAAAAAAGAGAGAGAGAGAGAGAAAATCATCACTCAGGCAAGCCATTTTATAATATATATCAATGCATTTGTGATCAGTTTATGCATCATCTATTTAGGCCCGTCGCTGCTACACGGTAAAGCCACAAATTTTGCCTGTCACTGGTACACGGTTAAAAAAAGATTATTGAGAGAGTAATTTTGTTTGTTCCAGGCTACGCGATATTCCTCACCATGGACCAAACTGTCAGTGACTGGGTGACGGGGGAAGTGACGGGGGACTGGCTCACCCTCACCGTCCATGGACTGACGCCTTCAAGGAAGTATTTGCACAAGATGCACTCTCACAATGTCAAAGGTTTTGGTCCATTCTCCTCCGTGGAAAGCTTCACGACTCTTCCAGGTAAGGAAGTGTTAGTTTTAGGGAGCCGTCATTGCTGTGGTGCATCAGTCACTGTTCTCCCAGTTATGCACATGTTGTGTCCCACCACACTGTCCCTCATCATGGAGCACTCCCTCCCTGAGGCTGACTTGAGGCCCATTACCTGCATGCTGTGTGTTGTGGTGCATCAGTCACTGTTCTCCCAGTTATGCACATGTTGTGTCCCACCACACTGTCTCTCATCATGGAGCACTCCCTCCCTGAGGCTGACCTGAGGCCCATTACCTGCATGCTCTGTGAATGCCACCTCTGGCTCTGTGGGCATGTGGGTAAACCCTGCTTACCAGGTTGTTTATGTAAGACACAATCCTTAGTAAAGAGTGTGCCCAGAAAGTTGGGTTAGAGCAGGTTGATGGATCCTGCTGGGAGGTACATGGTATGGGGAAGGTGCCTGCATGGGGACCTGCACAGAGGAACCCCCAAGAATGGTGTCATAGTTTGGGTGAGGCAGGCTGGCAGAGGCCCCCATTGATTGACTGATTGATTAAGCCAATGTTAAAAATATTATACATTTGCTCCTGTGTTCCAGCTGTTGACAAGAGCATCGGTGAGCCCCCAGGCTGGTGTGTGGAGCGAGAGGCCTGATTGTGCTGGTGATCGCTGGCGTGGCAGGAGCCATGACCAGCTGGGGGCCTTCTTGGCCACCACACTATACTGCCGCGGGTCAAGGCGGAGCCCAGGCCAAGCATTGTGTAAGGTGGCAGGACAGTTTCTTGTTGGTGTGTTTCATCCCATGACTCATTTCAGCAATCCTTTACACTGACTGCTGGAACTTTTTATTCACTTTGTAATATGGAGAACAAGGCTGCAGGGCATAGTCCACAAAGACTTAAGCTTGCCAAGATTAGAGAAAGAAAAAAAAAGGTAAACTTGTTCATAGGAAATGTTCAAGATGGACTTTCATTTTGTGCTATACATAGTTGCAGGTTAACAAGTGACCTCTGTTTGTGATATCTGTGTCTCTTGGTGGAGCAGCTAACACGTGTTTCTAACTTGTGATTGCTTGCAGTGTGCTGGCTGGGAGCTATTTCTTTAAATGAATTCAAATATGCTTTGTTGAACTCAAACCTCATGCCTTTAACATCCATCCTGTTTTGAAGATTTCATGTGCCCTTCCATCTCCCTCTGGTCAGCCCTGCGAGGTACAGCAGCAGCACTCAGTAGTATTTAGCAGCTAGTAAGATGCATCACTTCCTTGCAGTGTTGGCGGCAGCTGCAGTGAGAGCAACAAGCCTGGCGTCCAGCCTCCAGACCTGTGGATCCATCACGGCCACTTGGAGCTGAAGAACTTTGACAAGGGTGAGCGCAGCAACTCCCCCAACCACGCCTCCATCATCCAGCACACAGGTGGGTGTCTTTGTCAGTCATTGAACAGTGTGCAGCTCATGGGAGTCCTGTCATTTGTGTGGTATTTTTTGTAATATTTGGTTGCTGGTGTTTTGTTGCCAGTCACTGCTGCGTTGTAGTGTGCCAGTGACGCCACACACAACCTTACACAACCCACAGACACTCCAGTATGAGAGTCATCACACATTACAGAGTTTCCATCTATCTCTATCCAGAGATAGATTCGCGGTCTTCGCTCTAATTTTCATTCTGTGGAACATCATCTCTCCTCCTCTAAACCTCACCTTCTCTTCCTTACCGAAACACAGGTTTCTGAAGCTACTGACAGCAATCTCTACTCTGTTCCCTCCTACTATCTCTATCCTAAATTTCAATCCAAAGCTGGATGTTGCGCCTACGTGCGCAACGACATCACTTGCTCTCGTGCCCACGACCTTGACTCTTCTGAATTTTCCACCATCTGGTTAAGACTTCACTGTCATTCTATTACTAAATACATCTGTGCTGTTTATCTCTCACCTAACTCTACCAACTATGTAAAATTCTTTGACTATTTGAATTCTAAAGTGGAGCACATCTTGACCTCTCCCTTCGCTGAAATCTCCATCCTAGGAGATTTCAATGTTCCTACCAGCTTTGGCTTTCATCCTCTTTCACTGACCATCCTGGTGAACAAGCCTACAACTTTGCTATCCTCAACGACCTAGAGCAGTTGGTCCAGCACCTACACGTATTCCTGACCGTCTTGGAGATCGGCCCAACATTCTAGACCTCTTCCTTACCTCAAACCCTTCTGCTTATTCTGTCAAACTGTTCTCTCCGTTGGGCTCCTCCGATCACAATCTTATTTCTGCATCCTGTCCTATCGCTCCTGTACATCCTCTGGACCCACCGACGAGGCGATGCTTCTGGCATTTTGCTTCAGCTCGGTGGGACGACCTGAGGATGTGCTTTTCCATTTCCCGTGGAATGATTATTGCTTCCAGGATAGAGACCCTCTGTGTGTGCTCAGCGCATCACAGAGGTGATTGTCTCTGGAATGGAGCATACATTCCTCGTTCTTTCTCTACTCCTCACGCTAAAAAGCCTTGGTTTAATCACGCTTGTTCTCGTGCTGTCAATGATAGAGAGGCAGCTCACAAAAGGTACCAGAGCCTTCAAACTAATGCTAATTATGAACTTTACATTTCTGCCCGAAATCGTGCCAAATCTATTCTCCGACTAACCAAAAATTCTTTCATTAATAGAAAATGTCAAAACCTTGCTTTCTCTAACTCTTCCCGTGACTTCTGGCATCTAGCCAAAAACATCTCCTCCAACTTCACTTCTTCATCTTTCCTCTACTCCTCAGTCCTGACAGCAACACTGCCGTCTCATCTATCTCTAAGGCTGAACTCTTCTCTCAAACTTTTTCTAAAAACTCCACTCTGGACGATTCTGGGCATATTCCTCCTACTCATCCCCCCTCTGACTCCTTTATGCCTGCTTTAAAGATTCTTCAAAATGATGTTTTCTATGCCCTCTCTGGCCTCAATCCTCAGAAGGCTTATGGACCTGATGGAGTGCCTCCTATTGTCCTTAAAACTGTGCCTCCGTGCTGTCACCCTGCCTGGTCAAACGCTTTCGCCTCTGCCTGTCAACATCTACAGTTAATTCTTGCTGGAAGTATGACTTCAAACAGCCTTTACCTACGAATTTTGACCGATACAATCCATCAAAATACCGTCCTATTGCTTTACTTTCTTGTCTATCTAAAGCTTTTGAATCAATCCTTAACCGTAAGATTCAAAAGCACCTTTCCACTTCTGACCTTCTATCTGATCGCCAGTATGGGTTCCGCAAGGGGCGTTCTACTGGTGATCTCCTAACCTTCTTAACTGACTCTTGGTCATCCTCTCTTAGCCGTTTCGGTGAAACTTTTGCTATTGCGCTGGACATATCAAAAGCTTTTGATAGGGTCTGGCACAAATCTTTGCTTTCTAAACTACCCTCCTACGGTTTCTATCCTTCTCTCTGTACCTTTATCTCCAGTTTCCTTTCTGACCGTTCTATTTCTGCCGTGGTAGACGGTCACTGTTCTTCCTAAATCTATTAACAGTGGTGTCCCACAGGGTTCTGTCCTATCCCTATTTTTCTGTTGTTCATTGATGATCTCCTTTCCAAAACGAACTGTCCTATCCATTCCTACGCCGATGATTCCACTCTGCATTATTCAACTTCTTTTAATAGAAGACCCACCCTTCAGGAACTTAACGACTCAAGGCTGGAGGCTGCAGAACGCTTAGCCTCAGACCTTACTATTATTTCCGATTGGGGCAAGAAGAACCTGGTGTCCTTCAACGCCTCAAAACACAGTTTCTCCACCTATCCACTCGACACAATCTTCCAAACAACTATCCCTATTCTTTGACAACACCCAGCTATCACCTTCCTCAACACTAAACATCCTCGGTCTATCCTTAACTCAAAATCTCAACTGGAAACTTCATATCTCATCTCTTACTAAATCAGCTTCCTCGAGGCTGGGCGTTCTGTACCGTCTCCGCCAGTTCTTCTCCCCTGCACAGTTGCTGTCCATATACAGGGGCCTTGTCCGCCCTCGTATGGAGTATGCATCTCATGTGTGGGGGGGCTCCACTCACACAGCTCTTCTGGACAGAGTGGAGGCAAAGGCTCTTCGTCTCATCAGCTCTCCTCCTCATACTGATAGTCTTCTACCTCTTAAATTCCGCCGCAATGTTGCCTCTCTTTCTATCTTCTATCGATATTTCCACGCTGACTGCTCTTCTGAACTTGCTAACTGCATGCCTCCCCCCCTCCCGCGGCCCCGCTGCACTCGACTTTCTACTCATGCTCATCCCTATACTGTCCAAACCCCTTATGCAGAGTTAACCAGCATCTTCACTCTTTCATCCCTCACGCTGGTAAACTCTGGAACAATCTTCCTTCATCTGTATTTCCTCCTGCCTGACTTGAACTCTTTCAAGAGGAGGGTATCAGACACCTCTCCTCCCGAAACTGACTTATCTTTCGGCCACCTCTTTGGATTCTTTTAGGAGTAGCAAGTAGCAGGCTTTTTTTATTAATGTTTACTTTTTTGTGCCCTTGAGCTGTCTCCTTTGCTTTAAAAAAAAAAAAAAAAAAAAAAAAAAAGACACTCCCTCCTTGCCTGCTCAAAGATTTTCAAAGATCTTTCCCCCCTCTCCCTAACGTACTCTTGCACCCTATCCCTCCATTTCACTGGAGGTCGTCCTCTAGCATTCCCTCCCTCAATCTCACTCACATACACCCTTCTGGTCATTCGCTCCATGTGGCCAAACCACTTTAAAGTCTGTCGCCTCACTTCTTCCACCACTCCACGCTTCTTCCCTTCACCCCCGTGACACATTCCAAAACTCTCGTACACTCTTTCATTACTCATTCCATCCATTCTACTCACACCACAAGCACTTCTCAAATAACTCATTTCCACTGCCTGCACTCTAGACCCCTGACTTTCATTCCAGGCCCTCGTTTCTCTTGCATATGTGAGGGTTGGTACTATTATTGTATTTCTCAAATCCCTCTTTACCTCCATGCTCACACTTCTGCCATTCATGATTTGTCTCAAACACCCTACCACCCTTCTTCCTTGCAATGCCCTTTCTCTTGTCACTCTCTCTGCACCACCATGCTTACACATAACTGATCCAAGAGCCGCGGGTCACTCTTCTCAAATGCTCTGAAACCCAGTTCCAGGTTGACCCTGGGCTCATAGAGTCTATACTGTTCTGCACTGTGTCTCAGTGACATGGTGGTGTCCAAATGAAAATCCTGTAGAATATTTCTCAAATATCCAGGTTTACCAAGTGTCATTGCTTGATAAGTCAAGACACATATTTTGTAGACTATGCGTGCCTTGATGGGCAGCCAATGCAAGTCTGAGTGCAGGTGTTATTCTCTCACGGGGGGGCAGACCCTTTATTAGCCTTGCCTTAATGGGCAGCCAATGCAAGTCTGTAAGTGCAGGTGTTATTCTCTCACGGGGGGGCAGACCCTTTATTAGCCTTGCCTTGATGGGCAGCCAATGCAAGTCTGTGAGTGCAGGTGTTATTCTCTCACGGGGGGCAGACCCTTTGTTAGCCTTGCCTTGATGGGCAGCCAATGCAAGTCTGTGAGTGCAGGTGTTATTCTCTCACGGGGGGCAGACCCTTTATTAGCCTTGCCTTAATGGACAGCCAATGCAAGTCTGTGAGTGCAGGTGTTATTCTCTCATGGGGGGCAGACCCTTTGTTAGCCTTGCAGCTCTGTTCATAACAAGTTGTAGTTTCTTCAGCAGATATTTAGGAAGGCCATAATAAAGTGAGTTACAATAATCCAGCTTTCTATTTACATGATTATATATAAGCATCTTCATGGTCTTATCATCCAGGTATTTCTTGACAAATGCAATATTTCTCAGATGGTAGCCTGCAGTTCTCACCACCTGATTGATCTGTTCTTTGAATGATAGAGTGCAGTCAAGTATCACACCTAAATGTTTGACTGACTTTTTTACAGTCCTAGTGTCATCTTTTATCCGAAGAGTGGAAACATCTAGCCTCCTGACATCCTTGTTCTTCCCCACAATCAAGCATTCAGTTTTATCCTCATTCAGCTTCAGTTGCTTAGAATTCATCCATTTCCCGACATCATCCATAATTCTGCTCAGCTTATCTTCAGTGTTTTCCACGTCACTCAGCGACAAATAGAACTGTGTATCATCAGCATACAGTTTAAAGTCAACTTCATGCCTTCTTAGTAAAATGTGAAAGACCAATAGTATAAACACAGAATAAAATTGGACCCAGTACACTTCCCTGAGGGACTCCTCTTTGCAAAAGTTTATGAGTGGAGAACAATTTACCTATTTGCACACAGTAAGTTCTGTTCTCAAGGTAACTCCTCAGATAATCCAGCGCGCCACCCTCAAATCCAATATTCTTGCAATCCCGAAGCAATAGACTGTGCTCCACCGTGTCAAACGCAGCACTCAAGTCTAACAAAATCAGAACACCACACTTGCCTTCATCCATAAGCACAAGCAAGTTGTTTACCACCGAGCAGAGAGTAGTTTCAGTTGAGTAAAGCCTCTTGTAGGCAGATTCATTATCCGGTAAAGCCTGCACCACTAGCAAATGCTCCATTAGCTGATTTAAGATCACATTTTCAAGTATCTTAGATAGAAACGTCAAGTTGGATACTGGTCTAAAGGAACTAAACACTGTGGGTCCAGTTTACCTTTAACGATAGGTTTCACGATCGCCGCTTTCTCACTCTCAGGGAAAGTCTTGTTTTCAATACTAGTGTTAACCATCACAGTCATAATATTTAAGAAATCACTAAAGTCTCCACTCTTAATGATGTCACTTATCGGCAAGGAATCACCATCACAGTACGTCAGGTTCACCTGTGTATGATAGTTTTCACCACAGCCACATCCACTTGTTGAAAGCTTGTTAACTTAATTTCAGGGACTGGAGTTTCCAAAGCGGGTCCACAGTAACCGTCGGCTTTGAAGTTCCGGATAGCTTCCTCACTTTCCTTATTAAAAAGTCAACAAACATGTTAGCCTAGCTAACTAATTTCCTAACCTAACCTAAACTAGCTAAACTAACCTAATCTAACCAAACTAACCTAACCAAACTAACTTAACCTAATCTTTATATATCGCTGTCAGCATTATAAATACTTTTTGGAGTGTATATATGGGGTTAAAATTAATCTAAATAAAGCTACTTCTGGTGAGAAGGGTAAGGCCTCTCACACTTGCGGGCGAGACCCGTGTCCGCGCTTATAATGCGTACGCGAGCCTTCCCGCGTATCCATTCAGACGGCGCGGGTGAAAACTGGCCGCCACCCGCATGGAGGTGGAAGGAGGCAGGAGAAAGACAGGAAAATGTAATGAAAGCCAGGGAAGGCACGGCCATCTGGAGGAAAGGAGAGACAAAAATACAGCTGGAGGAGGAAGGAGATAAAGGAATAAAATTGATAAAATGAAAGACCAAAATTAAGATAGCTGGCAGAGTAAAAGAGAAAATGGGAAAAAGGAGAGAAGGGACCGGGAAGATGAGGAAGTAAACACAAGGGAGAAGAGCATCAAAATTCTTCCTACAAATAAAGTTAAAAATAAAAGTGAAACAGGAAAATGAACGCCGACTACGAAACTTTCCAACTTGCTATCAAGGCATAACACACAGGTCAGGTTAGATTAGTTAATATTTAGTGTTTTAGGTTGTTAGGTAAGGGCAGGCTATTTATTTGTATATTTTTGTTTGGTCCATAGTGCTGGTGGGCTTTCATGATGGGGCCTGTTGGCTGGCCCCAGCCTGTAAGTGGTGCTGGCAAGTGTTTTATAGTGGTGCCATCTTGCCTGGCCCATACTGTCCCCCTGGAGGAGCTCCACTTGATCCTCTTGGGAGAGTGTCCCCATAGTCTGGGTTGACAGGCGGGCACCAGGACAGCATGCGGGTAGTCTTGTGCAATGACTGAACAGTGTCAGCTTGTAGGGGGGGAGGGAACTTGATCCCAGGTCATCCAGCACACTGTGCCCACACACTCTCCACCCAGCCACCGCCTCCCAGACTGAATTTGGTACAGTCATGCCTTGGTGTACGAGCTTAATTCCTTCCGGAATTTGACTCTTAAATCAAAACAAACGCAGACTGTTCTGCTGAAAACCCAAAGATCACACTCTAGAGCACAAACGTGAGCAGGCCTGAGCATGCAGGTGCCGCCTCTGTGAGCGTACAATGTGCACTGAGACCCCGCTCCCATTGTTTTCCGCTCTGGTCCTGCGGTGAACAAAGGGAACGTGTCCTCCACTCGTACAAACAGGATGCTCCTAAACCAGGTCACCACTCCTAAAGCAAGCCATTGTTTGTGATCTTTTTTTGCTAGTAAATCAAAACACTTATGTGTAGGGCACTTGAAAACCAAGGTGTTACTGTACTTACAGACAAACCTTGGGTATTGAACAGTCTTTTTGAACAAATTGGATCACAAACATAATGAACAATGCTCCAGTTTTCTCTCTCGGCCTGGGTTCAGGAACAAGCTAAACGGTAACAGCCTCAGGAATCTGTGAACGCCCACATTTGTGCTTTTTATCTTTTGGTTCTGTCAGTAAGCCGCCGTGACTTCTCTCTCTTTATTTTTACTCCTTCTTCCTATCCCTTACTTCTCTCCTCTTTCCTCCCTTGCTGCACATCACTTTATACTCTAGCTCATCCCTATACAGTCCAAACCCCTTATGCAAGAGTTAACCAGCATCTTCATTCTTTCATCCTTGTGTTGTCCAAACCCCTTATGCAAGAGTTAACCAGGATCTTTATTCTTTCATCCTTGTGCTGGTGAATTCCTGAACATCTTTCCTTGGCCTCTTTCACAAGGAGAGTACCAGGACACCTCTCCTCCCGAGATTGATATTTCTTTTGGCCTCTCTTTTGTTGGAGCAGCGTCTAGCTTGCTTGTTGTTGTTGTTTTTGTCCCTTGCTGTAAAAAAGATGAAAGCAGTTTGCCAGTGGCAGTGTTTCTGAGGCTATGACAAGCCAGACATTGGCATGAGGATTTGGCCAAGAAAATCCCAGACACTGCTAGAGAAGCCTTCATTTGGGGTCAGGCTTGTATCACATTGTGTGTCATGGGAAAGTTGGCTTCACTTTACAAACAGTTCACTTTAACAACAACATTTAGGAGCCAATTGGGTAAAGGTTCCACTGAAGTATTTCTTTTCTGCCCACTTCACACTCTGTGGTGTTTTCTTCTTAAGTTCATATGAGTGTTTGTTTTGAGGCCTCATTGAGTTGTGCCAATGAACAATAACCATAGCACTGCACGGCTTCCTGTACATCAGGTGACCGGGGGGGGGTGGGGGGTGACAGTGAGAGAAGAGGAGATGAGGAGGAGGAAAAGAGAGCAGCATGGAAGAGAGGAACGATTAAGAGAATAAAAATAAAAGTAAAATAATGACGGAAAAATGGAAGAAAAATTAATAGGAAAAAAGAAAGGGAATAAGAGAGAGAGAGAGAGAGACCAACTTTCTATACAACAAAGTGAGGTCATTCCTTGTTGATTTATACCATAGGGTGCTGGCCATCATGTGTTGAAAGATATCCTGAATTTAACCTAACTTAACAAAACCCAGTCACTATATAGGTCTTGACTCAGAAAACTCATCTATGCTTCCTTACTAATGAGACTTTCTATAAAACAAAGGGGGATCATTCTTTGTTGATTTATACCATAAGGTGCTGGCTATCATGTGTTTGAAGATACCCTGAATTTAACCTAACATAATTTAACAAAACCCAATCGCTACGCATCTTGACTCAGAAAACTCATCTATGCTTCCTTACTAATGAGACTTTCTACACAACAAAGTGGGGTTATTCCTGGTGGCAGTTTAACCCTTCTCCTCAACCATGGACTAAAAATACCACTCCTAAATACCTGACTGATCTCCTTCTTTGGCCCAACCATAAATTACCTTACCTTACCTTACCTTACCATACCCTACCTTACCTTACCTTACCTTGCCCTACCTTACCCTACTTCTAATTTTATATTGATTTACATTACAGGAATTAGTAGTGATGTTAGTAAATTTGCAGATGATACCAAGATCGGTAGAGTAATTGAGTCGGATCAGGACGCTAGTATTCTCCAAGGTGAACTTAACAGATTATATGACTGGGCGGATAAATGGCAGATGGAGTTCAATGTAGGGAAGTGCAGTATTCTGAGTGTAGGTAGGAACAACCCCTCACACAACTATTGCTTAAATGACACTCTCATAAGTAGGTCTGGGTGCGAGAGGGATTTAGGGGTCTTAGTGAGCTCTGATCTCCGTCCAAGGGCACAATGCATTCAAGCTAGAAATCGAGCTAATAGGGTACTGGGATTTATTTCAAGGAGCGTAAGCAATAGAAGCCCCGAAGTCTTCCTCAAACTATATTTAGCATTAGTTAGACCTCATCTTGACTATGCGGTTCAGTTCTGGTCACCCTACTATAGAATGGATATCAAAATGTTAGAATCAGTGCAGAGGAGGATGACTAAGATGATTCAGGGGTTGAGAAACTTGGCATACGAGGAAAGACTCAAACAGTTAAACTTGCATTCTCTAGAAAGGCGAAGGGTGCGTGGAGACATGATCGAGGTTTATAAATGGATGAAGGGCTTTAATAAGGGAGACATTCATAAGGTTTTGTTGGTAAGAGAACCGGGTAGGACACGAAGTAACGGGTTTAAACTGGATAAATTCAGATTCAACAGGGACATAGGCAAAAATTGGTTTACTAACAGGGTGGTGGATGAGTGGAATAGGCTTAGCAGTCATGTGGTGAGTGCCAATACAATTGTCACATTCAAAAATAGACTAGATAAATTCATGGACAGCGATATTAGGTGGGGTTAGATACACGGGAACTTAGGGTCAAAGGAGCTGCCTCGTACAGGCCTACCGGCCTCTTGCAGACTCCTGCGTTCTTATGTTCTTATGTTCTTATTATCTAACTTTGCCTTGCCACACCTTAACTTTCCTTAGTTTTTCCATACCTTACCTTACCTTACCTTGCCCTACCTTACCTTACCTTACCTTACCCTACCTTACCTTACCTTACCTTACCTTACCTTACCCTACTTCTAATTTTATATTGGTTTACATTATCTAACTTTGCCTTACCACACCTTAACTTTCCTTAGTTTTTCCATACCTTACCTTACCTGACCCTGCCTTGCTTTACCTTACCTTACCTTGCCCTACCTTACCTTACCTTACCCTACTTCTAATTTTATATTGGTTTACATTATCTAACTTTGCCTTACCACACCTTAACTTTCCTTAGTTTTTCCATACCTTACCTTACCTGACCTGACCCTGCCTTGCTTTACCTTACCTTACCTTACCTTACCTTACCTTACCTTACCTTACCCTACTTCTAATTTTATATTGGTTTACATTATCTAACTTTGCCTTACCACACCTTAACTTTCCTTAGTTTTTCCATACCTTACCTTGCCCTACCTTACCTTACCTTACCCTACCTTACCTTACCTTGCCCTACCTTACCTTACCTTACCTTACCTTACCTTACCCTACTTCTAATTTTATATTGGTTTACATTATCTAACTTTGCCTTACCACACCTTAACTTTCCTTAGTTTTTCCATACCTTACCTTACCTGACCTGACCCTGCCTTGCTTTACCTTACCTTACCTTACCCTACCTTACCTTACCTTGCCCTACCTTACCTTACCTTACCCTACCTTACCTTACCTTACCTTACCTTACCTTACCTTACCCTACCTTACCTTACCTTACCTTACCTTACCTTACCTTACCCTACTTCTAATTTTATATTGGTTTACATTATCTAACTTTGCCTTACCACACCTTAACTTTCCTTAGTTTTTCCATACCTTACCTTACCTTACCTTACCCTACCTTACCTTACCTTACCTTACCCTACCTTACCTTACCTTACCTTACCTTACCTTTACCTTACCTTGTTTACCTTATCTTACCTTTGCTTACACCTTACCTTTCCTTAGTTTTTCCATACCTTACCTTACCTTACCTTTTCTACCTTACCTTACCTTACCTTACCCTTACCCTTTACCTTACCTTTTACCTTACCTTACCTTACCTTTACCCTTACCTTACCTTACCTTTCCTTGCTTTACCTTACCTTACCTTACCTTGCCTACCTTACCCTACCTTACCTTACCTTACCTACCTTACCTTACCTTACTCCTTATACCTTGCCTTACCTTACCTTAACCTTACCTTACCATACCTTTAACCTTACCTGACTTGCTTTTACCTTACCTTACCTTACCTTACCTTACCTTACCCTACCTTACCTTACCTTACCTTACCTTACCTTACCCTACTTCTAATTTTATATTGGTTTACATTATCTAACTTTGCCTTACCACACCTTAACTTTCCTTAGTTTTTCCATACCTTACCTAACCTGACCTGACCCTGCCTTGCTTTACCTTACCTTACCTTGCCCTACCTTACCTTACCTTACCCTACCTTACCTTACCCTACCTTACCCTACCTTACCTTACCCTACCTTACCTTACCTTACCTTACCCTACCTTACCTTACCTTACCCTACTTCTAATTTTATACCTTACATTATCTAACCTTGCCTTACCCTACCTTAAATTTCCTTAGTTTTTCCATACCTTACCTTACCTGACCTGACCCTGCCTTGCTTTACCTTACCTTACCTTACCCTACCTTACCTTACCCTACCTTACCTTACCTTACCCTACCTTACCTTACCCTACCTTACCTTACCTTACCTTACCTTACCCTGCTTCTAATTTTATATTGGTTTACATTATCTAACTTTGCCTTACCACACCTTAACTTTCCTTAGTTTTTCCATACCTTACCTTACCTGACCTGACCTTGCCTTTACCTTACCTTACCTTACCTTACCTTACCTAACCTTACCTGACCTTCCTGTATGTCACATTACCTTCCCTTACCTTACTCCTACCCTGCAATACCATACCTTACCTTACCTTACCTTACCTTCATACTTACTGGCCTTACCTTACCTTTCCCTTCCTTACCTTACCTTACCTTACCTTACCTTACCCTACCTTACCTTGCCCTACCTTATCTTACCTTACCCTACCTTACCTTACCTTACTTCTAATTTTATATTGTTTTACATTATCTAACTTTGCCTTACCACACCTTAACTTTCCTTAGTTTTTCCATACCTTACCTTGCCTTACCTTACCTTACCTTACCTCCTGAGTTGATCCCCTGTGGCCATAAATAAGAAGTATGAGTGTGGCAATCTGTTTATGAAGGTGATTTTTTTTTAGTAAGGGCAAGTTCTGTACAAACCCAGAGCACCAAAACTCTCTCAGTAAGGGGCTGACTATCTGGAGCACTCTGGGTAAGCACAGCAGTGTCCTGGACAGCAGCAGCCAGCCACTCCACCTGGGAAAGGTGTGGCCTGTGGGTTATAAAGCCACCCCTAGCGTACCTGTGTGCTGGGGGAGTACTCCAAGATGGCACGTCACTTTCTTCACAGCCAACACTGACAGCCTACGTCTCATTCCTCCACTCTTATATCATGCTTGCATCAGTGGTTATGACAACTTTAAATATACAGGCTTAAACTCTAATGGCTCTGTGTTTCCGGCAGCTGAAGATCAACAACAAGGAGATGACGGCGCTAGACCAGATGCTTGGGGCACTCCTGGAGGCTCTGCAGGACAAGGCCAAGGAAACAAAGAGTGGCCAGGCTCTGGGACCGAGGCACAGAGAGCCAAGACGGCCGAGGGTTTATCAAGACTGACAACAACGTGACGGTCAAAGTGTTAGAGGTAAGAATCTTACGTGATGAAACATTGTGGAAGCCTTGCCAGAGTATACGGTCCCACAACATGTCCTGTAGCTTCTGAATGAGTGCCTTCAAGCTCTGGTGCTGCTTCCCTTCCTTTGTTATGAGTGTTTCCATACTTACTGCTCAAGATCTTCAACACAAGCTCATCCAGTGGCCTCAACTCTCTAATTCAAGAGTTGTAGTGTATCTAATTCTTCCATTTCTTGAACAACTTGATTTCTGGTATTCTAGCACTTAAGTACTGTTACTAAAAGACCTCTTGAACTATTAAAGTTGATACCCTCTTGGCATCTCCTAGTCTGAAAACTCACAGTCCTTTCTTCCTTCCCACGAGTTAAACTTCTTCAGAATGGGAGTGCCAAAAGTCTTCCAGTCTCCCCTGTGGTACATTATCTCCTCCCAGTCTTCATCACAGTCCTTTCCTCCTTCCCACGAGTTAAACTTCTTCAGAATGGGAGTGCCAAAAGTCTTCCAGTCTCCCCTGTGGTACATTATCTCCTCCCAGTCTTCATCACAGTCCTTTCTTCCTTCCCACGAGTTAAACTTCTTCAGAATGGGAGTGCCAAAAGTCTTCCAGTCTCCCCTGTGGTACATTATCTCCTCCCAGTCTTCATCACAGTCCTTTCTTCCTTCCCATGACTTAAACTTCTTCAGAATGGGAGTGCCAAAAGTCTTCCAGTCTCCCCTGTGGTACATTCCCTCCTCCCAGTCTTCATCACAGTCCTTTCTTCCTTCCCATAACTTAAACTTCTTCAGAATGGGAGTGCCAAAAGTCTTCCAGTCTCCCCTGTGGTACATTCCCTCCTCCCAGTCTTTATCACAGTCCTTTCTTCCTTCATATGACTTAAACTTCTTCAGAATGGGAGTGCCAAAAGTCTTCCAGTCTCCCCTGTGGTACATTCCCTCCTCCCAGTCTTCATCACAGTCCTTTCTTCCTTCCCATGACTTAAACTTCTTCAGAATGGGAGTGCCAAAAGTCTTCCAGTCTCCCCTGTGGTACATTCCCTCCTCCCAGTCTTCATCACAGTCCTTTCCTCCTTCCCATGACTTAAACTTCTTCAGAATGGGAGTGCCAAAAGTCTTCCAGTCTCCCCTGTGGTACATTATCTCCTCCCAGTCTTCATCACAGTCCTTTCCTCCTTCCCATGACTTAAACTTCTTCAGAATGGGAGTGCCAAAAGTCTTCCAGTCTCCCCTGTGGTGCATTCCCTCCTCCCAGTCTTCATCACAGTCCTTTCCTCCTTCCCATGACTTAAACTTCTTCAGAATGGGAGTGCCAAAAGTCTTCCAGTCTCCCCTGTGGTGCATTATCTCCTCCCAGTCTTCATCACAGTCCTTTCTTCCTTCCCATGACTTAAACTTCTTCAGAATGGGAGTGCCAAAAGTCTTCCAGTCTCCCCTGTGGTGCATTATCTCCTCCCAGTCTTCATCACAGTCCTTTCTTCCTTCCCATAACTTAAACTTCTTCAGAATGGGAGTGCCAAAAGTCTTCCAGTCTCCCCTGTGGTACATTATCTCCTCCCAGTCTTCATCACAGTCCTTTCTTCCTTCCCATAACTTAAACTTCTTCAGAATGGGAGTGCCAAAAGTCTTCCAGTCTCCCCTGTGGTACATTATCTCCTCCCAGTCTTCATGAGTGTCACCTTCTGTACAACGTCATGTTTTCCCACAGTACTCACCTCCTGCCATGAAGTGTCAAGGTGCTCGAGAAGGCATCAGTTTTCTTCCTTTTCCTCCTTCTTCTTCTTCCTTCCTCTTACTTCTTCCTTCTTCCTTCCTCTTACTTCTTCCTTCCTCTTCCTTCTTCCTTCTTCTGTCTGTTGTCACTTCCCATGAACACCTTTGGCCATGGTATCGCTTCCGGGTACAAGCAAATGAATTTTTTTCCTGATTTTTCCCTAGTTTTTTTTCATTTATTTCTTTTTTTTTTATCATTTCTTCTTTTCTCTTCATGTTTTTTCTTCATTTTTTTCTGCTTTTGTCTTTTTTTCTTCATGTTTTCTTCTTCATTTTTTCTGCTTTTGTCTTCTTTTTTTCTTCATGTTTTCTTCTTCATTTTTCTTCTTATTCTGCTTTTCCTTTCTATTTTTTCTTCTTACTATTATTCGTGGTCTTTTTTTTATAGTTTTTGTTTCTTCTTCCTTTTCTTCTTCCTTCCTCCTTTTCTTCTTTTTCCAGGAACAACTTTGGCTACACTTAGAAAAGACTGTCACTCCCTACACTTGAACATCCCTAACGCTAAGTAACCCCTCAAGCCTCTCTCCTTCCCACCCCAGCAGCCAGATGGCCCCAGTGGTCTCATTACTGCTGCAAAAGACTCTACTTACACATTCACATCCACAATGACTTAAGTAGTGCCTGAAATCATCCTTTTTTTTTTTCTACAGTGCTTAAGTACTCCTAAAATCCCTCTTCCCCTTCCTGCCTCTTACCTTTCTCTTCTCTTCCCATCCCTTCCCTTCCCTTCCCTTCCCTTCCCTTCCATATCCTTCCCTTCTCTTCCCATTCCCTTTCTGTTACCCTTCCCTTCCATTTCCTCTCCTTCCCTTCCCATCCTTTCCCTTCCCTTCCCTTCCCTTCCCTTCCATATCCTTCCCTTCTCTTCCCATTCCCTTTCTGTTACCCTTCCCTTCCATTTCCTCTCCTTCCCTTCCCACCCTTTCACTTCCTTCCCTTCCTTCCCTTCCTTCCATATCCTTCCCTTCTCTTCCCATTCCTTTCTGTTACCCTTCCTTCCATTTCCTCTCCTTCCCTTCCCATCCTTTTCCTTCCTTCCTTCCATATCCTTCCCTTCCTTCCCCTTCCTTCCATATCCTTCCTTCTCTTCCCATTCCTTTCTGTTACCCTTCCCTTCCATTTCATATCAGTACCTTCCCATCCTTTCACTTCCCTTCCCTTCCATTTTCTTCCCTTCTCTTCCCATTCCCTATGTGTTACCCTTCCCTTCCATTTCCTTTCCTTTCCTTCCCTTCCCATCCTTTCCCATCCCTTCCCTTCCATATCCTTCCCTTCTCTTCCCATTCCCTTTCTGTTACCCTTCCCTTCCATTTCCTCTCCTTCCCTTCCCATCCTTTCACTTCCCTTCCCTTCCATTTTCTTCCCTTCTCTTCCCATTCCCTATGTGTTACCCTTCCCTTCCATTTCCTTTCCTTTCCTTCCCTTCCCATCCTTTCACTTCCCTTCCCTTCGCTTCTCTTCCCTTTTCTGTCCCTTTCCTTTTCCTTCCCTTCCCTTCTTTTTCCATCCCCTCCTTTCCCTTTGATTTCCTTTCCTTTCCCATCATTTCCCTTCCCTTTCCTTACATTCTATTTTCTTTCCCTACCTTTCTCTTCCCATCACTTTCCCTCCCCTCCCTTCTGTTCCCTTCCCTTCGTTACCCTTCCTTTCCCTTACCCATCTTTTTCCCTTCTCTTCCCTTACATTCTATTTTCTTTCCCTACCTTTCTCTTCCCATCACTTCCCCTCCCCTCCCTTCTGTTCCCTTCCCTTCCTTACCCTTCCTTTCCCTTACCCATCCCTTACCCTTCCCAGCCCTTCCCTTCCCTTCCTTACCCCAGTACCCACAGTTACCTAACACCTCAGAGCAAAATAGTATTAACTCCATTTCCACATGCTATTTAGATCTCAATACATATTCATGGATAACCTAACACTGACTGGCCTGGAGGACTGGACTGTGATAGTAATGAATTTATTTAGGTCTCACAAGCTTGTACAAGTAATAGTGATTTAGTCCAGCAGTTACAAGGCTTAGTGGTAGTTAAAACAGTCCTGCCATATGTTTTTTAAGGGCTGGAAGCTTATTTGTTGCTTGTGTGTGAGAGGGAGTTGTCAATGTATTTCTAACAAGCCTATACAAGTAGTAGTGATTGTAGCCCAGCTATCACAAGGCTTAATGGTAGTTAAAACAGTCTTGCTATATGGATTTCAAGGGCTGAGAGGGAGCTTGTTCCTTGCTTGTGGTGTGAGAGAAAGGCTTGTCATTATATTATTTTCAGGTTATTGACGTAGGAGTGAGCTAGTTCAGTGAATACAAGGCTTGGAAATAGTCAATAGGTGTTGCCATAGGGTTTACAAGGGCTGGGAGCTTGTTCCTTGCTTGTGGTGAGAGAAAAAGAAGTCTAGTGAGTTGTGTAAGAAAGGTCAGATGTTTATAAGATATGTTAAGCAAAAAAAGAACACATGAAATATGATGAAATTAATTTATAGTTAATATATCGTTTACTCTAAAAACATATATATATATATATATATATATATATATATATATATATATATATATATATATATATATATATATATATATATATATATATATATATATATATATATATATATATATATATATATATATATATATATATATATATATATATATATATATATATATATATATATATATATATATATATATATATATATATATATATATATATATATATATATATATATATATATATATATATATATATATATATATATATATATATATATATATATATATATATATGTGTGCGTGCATGTGTGTGTGTATGTGTATGTGTGTGTGTGTGTGTGTGTGTATGTATAATTCACCACGGCTTGATCACAAGTTGGACTCACTCTCGCCAGCAGGTACCTTGCCGACATGAGCAAGTGCTCATTATCGTTGATCTCTGGGTACTGCCAAGACCTCACACACCACACACCCCATCCCCCTTGCTCAAGGGGGGACAGTAACCACTCCTAGTCAATGGAAAGAATTCGGCCTAAGCGGGGCTCGAACCGCCGCCTGTTTGGCCGTGAAGCCTTGCAGTGCAGCGCTCTAACCGATTGAGCTACCAAAGTGGTGTGTGTGTGTGTGTGTGTGTGTGTGTGTGTGTGTAGTGGTGGTGTTTTCTAGCTTATTATTTCTATATTTGTTTATTTTTGTTTTTGTAATTGTTATTGTTATTAATATTTTTGTTATTGTTTTTGTTGAGGTTACTATTCCTTTTTCCTTGTTGTGTTTTCTTTCTGCCTGGGCTGGGATGTGAACCCTGGCCTGTGTGTGGACTCAGCCCGGCACGCTGGCCACTGCACGGCATGGCATTTGATGTACCATTGAGGGGCCTTAACCATGTAGCTTAAGGGCCATTTTCCTACTTATACTGGCCTCATGACTTGCTTTGCCTGAATTATAACTGCTGAACAAGATATTGTCATTGTGGGACCATAACTTAGGAGGCCAATTTGCCTCTTACATTATTTTTTGAGCTGTTCTAACTCTGTCTAGCCACACAGTATTACCAGAACAATAAATACTTGACTACCTTCTGGGCACGACATTGTTGGGCATAGCTCAGCTTCTTTTTTTCTCCCCTTCACTGGCAAGTTTTGAAACAGCCTCCTCCTGCCTGTGACTTGACCTACTTCAGGAGCAAGACACCTCCAGGGGAAAGAAATTGAGCCTCTGTCCTGTTTTCTTTTGCTACAGCAGTGCACAGCAGGCTGATTTGTCATCTGTCCTTTTTCTTCCCCATCAACTGCTTGTATAAACATATCTTACAGGCTTGTGTATCCCTTGTTCCACCATGGAGTGGCTTGTAACACCTTTCCCTTCCCTACAGGACTGCCAGAACCATAACAGTACTGCCAGGCTTGTGTATCCCTTGTTCTACCATGGAGGGCTTGTAACACCTTTCCCTTCCCTACAGGACTGCCAGAACCATGACAGGACTGCCAGGCTTGTGTATCCCTTGTTCCTTTTTTTTTTTCTTTTTTTCTTTTTTTTTTTCTTACAACAAAGGAGACAGCTCAAGGGCACAAAAAAAAAAAAACAATAATAAAAAAAAGCCCGCCACTCGCTGCTCCCAAAAAAGAATCAAAAGAGGTGGCCGAAAGAAGTCAATTTCGGGAGGAGAGGTGTCCTGATACCCTCCTCTTGAAAGAGTTCAAGTCGTAGGCAGGAGGAAATACAGATGAAGGAAGATTGTTCCAGAGTTTACCAGCATGAGGGATGAAAGAGTGAAGATGCTGGTTAACTCTTGCATAAGGGGTTCGGACAGTATAGGGATGAGCATCAGTAGAAAGTCATGTGCAGCGGGGCCGCGGGAGGGGGGGAGGCATGCAGTTAGCAAGTTCAGAAGAGCAGTCAGCGTGGAAATATCGATAGAAAGAGGCAACATCGCAACGGAATTTAAGAGGTAGAAGACTTTCAGTAGGAGGAGGAGAGCTGATGACGAAGAGCCTTAGACTCCACTCTGTCCAGAAGAGCTGTGTGTGGTGGAGCCTACCCACACGTGAGATGCATACGCTATATGAGGGCGGATAAGGCCCCTGTAAATGGATAGCAACTGCGCAGGGGAGAAGAACTGGCAGAGACGATACGGAACGCCCAACCTCGAGGAGGCTGATTTAGTGAGAGAGGAGATATGAAGTTTCCAGTTGAAATTTTGAAATAAGGATAGACCGAGGATGTTTAGTGTAGAAGACGGTGACAGCTGAGTGTTGTCGAAGAATAGGGGATAGGTGTTTGGAAGATTGTGTCGAGTTGATAGGTGGAGAAATTGAGTTTTTGAGGCATTGAAGGACACAAGGTTCCTTCTGCCCCAATCGGAAATGATAGCAAGGTCTGAGGTTAAGCGTTCTGCAGCCTCCAGCCTGGAGTTGTGTACCTCTTGTTGAGAGGGTCTTCTATCTACCATGGAGTGGCTTGTAACACCTTTCCCTTCCCTACAGGACTGCCAGAACCATAACAGTACTGCCAGGCTTGTGTATCCCTTGTTCTACCATGGAGTGGCTTGTAACACCTTTCCCTTCCCTACAGGACTGCCAGAACCATAACAGTACTGCCAGGCTTGTGTATCCCTTGTTCTACCATGGAGTGGCTTTTAACACCTTTCCCTTCCCTACAGGACTGCCAGAACCATAACGGTACTGCCGGGAGTGTCATCGGGAAGGCGTGTTCACCTGCCCCACCCCAAGTGTGGCGACAGGAACACAAAGGAACACAAAGGAAGAACAAACAACAGCAGACCTGCTGGTCCTTTCGAGGTTGTTTGTGACAAGCTACACTAACTATCTAATCAAAGGTGGAAGATGAAGGACAGCAAAGGCGAAGGCTCCTCCCCTCCCCCCCATCCCTCCAGCCAAAGCTGGCAGGAAAGGAAAAAGAACCATGCAGCATGGAAAAACTGCATGGAATTTATGTAGGAAAGAGGAAAGAACTACCATTACTGCTACCACTAACCGGGCAATAAAAGCGGACAGGGACACCAGTATTCGAAAGAACTTAACGTTATTACGACAATGAGTAATATCTTAGTTGCTGGTTGGATTCAAAACGCTTGTCTAATCTATTCTTGAAGGCCGTAACTGTTGTACTATCAACGACATCACAAGGTAGAGAGTTCCAAACATTAACAACTCGATTGAAGAAGAAGTGTTTAGCTTCGTGCGACGAATCTTTACCACTTATCTTCAAATTGTGATTTCTTCTTGTTCTATTTGATCGATCAATTGTAAAGTAATCTTCCGCATTAATATCACTGAATCCTTTGAACATTTTAAACACTTCTATTAGATCGCCTCGCATTCTTCGTTTTGATAGGCTGAATAAATTTACTTCTTTAAGCCTTTGTTCATATGACAAATTTCTCAACCTAGGAATCATCTTTGTTACTCTTCGTTGGACCCGTTCCAACTTTTCTATGTCTTTTCTGTAGTAGGGAGACCAAAACTGTACACAGTACTCTAGAAGGGTTCGAACCAACGAATTATACAGTTTTAATATTACTTTTTCCGATTTATTATTAAAGACTCGTCCGATGAAGCCAACCAATTTGTTTGCAGTTTTAACTACCTCTGAACAATGCTGACCGGGCTTTAAATCGCTTGATATAGTGATTCCAAGATCCTTTTCTTTACTTACTGCAGAAAGTTGTTGGCCATTCATTATGTACCGAACGCAATTGTTATTTTTTCCGATGTGCAACACTTTACATTTCTCAACGTTAAATTTCATTTGCCATTGATTGGCCCAACGTGCAAGTCGATCTATATCTGATTGTAAAGCTTCTTCGTCGAGTATCGCAGTTACTTTACTAGCAATTTTTGTGTCATCAGCAAATTTTGATACTTTGCAAATGAGCCCATCATCGATATCATTAACATAAATTAAGAAGAGCATGGGGCCAAGCACTGATCCTTGAGGTACGCCGCTTTTGACGTCGAGCCAGTTAGATGTAACACCGTTTAGAACTACTCTGTTTCGCTCAGAGAGCCAGTCCGCAAACCAATTGTGAATGTTACCGAGATACCGTGCGCCAGTAGTTTGCTGAGCAATCGTTGGTGGGGGACCTTATCAAATGCCTTTTGAAAATCCAGATATATGATATCTACTGATCTGCTTTCATCGAACACCTCAAAAATATAGTGAAAAAAATCAAGTAAGTTAGTCAAACACGAACGTTTACTACGGAAGCCATGTTGCGAATTATTTATTATATTATTTTCTTCGAAGAAGAGGAGGAGGAGCCGGAGGAGGAGGGGAGTGCCACGCTGTCATGCAGGCAGAGAACACGGAGAACAGGTGAGTGCCAGAGAGAGAGAGAGAGAGAGACCAGAGTCACACCCGTACACAAGAAAAAATCCAGGTCCGAGCCAGGCAATTACAGGCCAATATCACTCCTCCCAATCATCAGCAAGATATTTGAGAGGATCATCGGGGAGCAATTGACATCCTTCCTCGAGGAAAACCACCTGCAGTCACCGAAGCAGTTTGGTTTTCGGAAGGGCCGCTCTACCTCAGACCTCCTCCTTCTCCTCTCAAAGTCCTGGCATGACGCCCTTGATGACGGCCACCCCTCTCTCGTGATTGCCCTGGACATAGCTGGCGCGTTCGACTCCGTTTGGCACCGCGGTCTGACGGCGAAGCTACAGCAACTAGGCATCACGGGGGACCTGCTGCGCCTGCTCTCAAACTACCTGTTAGGCAGGAGCCTCCGCGTAGCAGTCAACGGAAGCACCTCGACCAGCTTCCCGGTGGAGGCCTCCGTTCCACAGGGGTCCGTCCTTGGACCTATTCTGTGGAACATACGTTAACGACCTCCTGCAAACCATCCCGGCAGCAAGCGCTTACGCCGACGACTGCACCCTCTCCAGAACATACAAGAGGGAGGAAGCCCAGGACGTGATAGAGTCCGTCAACAGACAGTTGGCAGACATAATGGCCTGGGGAAAGAGGTGGCAAGTCAGGTTTGCCCCTGACAAAACCCAGGCCATGGTAATATCACGTTCTCGGGAGGACGCGAGGCAACTCAACGGCAGACTGAGATTCGGGAACGACACCATCCCTCTGCAGTCCAGCGTCGACATCCTGGGCGTGGAGGTGGACTCCCAGCTGCGGTTTGACCGTCACCTTGAAAGGGTGGCGCAAAAAGCCTCCCAGAAGGTGAACCTCCTGCCGCATGAAGAACCTCCTCGATGCTGAAGGCCTGAACACCCTCTATAAGGCACAAGTCCGTCCAGTGATGGAGTATGCCGCTCACCTGGATGGCCAGCGCCCGCTGCCACCTCAACCTGCTAGACAAGGTGCAGAGGAGGGCTGAACGCCTCATCAACGGCACCCAGCACCACCGACCGAGCCAGTGGGAGACACAGCGACAACAACAACAACAACAACACCCACACGAAGGAAGGGCAAGACCAGCCACGAACCAGCTGAATAGCCTGGAGCACCGTCGCCGCGTCGCTGCCCTGACGGTGCTACACAAGGCACAAGTGGGCTGGCCCCAACTGACGGACCTGAGGGCTAACTGGAGGACGTCTGAGCGCAGCACGAGAACGGAGCAGAGCCACGCCTCCCTCATGGAAGAGCCAAAGGCACGCTCCAGCACCCACCAACGTGCCTTCTCCATCGCAGCGGTGGTGTGGTGGAACAACCTCACTGCTGATGTGGATGTGACACAACTGTCCACTCAGCAGATGAAGGTTGCGTCCCACAGGTGGCTACTCCTACACCCACCGTAAACATGTATATAATTGTATAATATAATCGGCAGAAGCTTTTAAATAGCTCCCCAAAGGTCGGGGGAACTTTAGCATAGACAAATAATACTGCCATGTACTAATGTACTGAACACGTTTAAATAAAAAAAAATATATAAAAAAAAAAAGAGAGAGAGAGAGAGAGAGAGAATATTTGCAACCTTGTTTCTGTTCTGTATCATTATTAGAACATACATGCATACATACATGAATCCATATAACAGTAAGACATTAGTCCCAGGTCATGCCATAGTGGTCAGCAATAAGACTATTTAGGTGTATCATAGAATGGAAGCAACACTATCAGACCCAGTGCATAGTCAGGCCAGGGCAAGACTTTACCATTAAAGTCCTCACCAATTGGCTCACACATTCCTTAACGTTAAGTAGTTTATGTGCCGGAGAGGTGCACTAGAGGGAGTGTTTATGGAAGGGAAACACTGCATACCAGACATAGCCAGGCCTCCTTGCTGACTAAAATGATGTAAACCTTCTCTAATTTGTCTCGAGTCTAAAAGGTTAATCAAAGCAAGCCGTTGCCAGATAAGGCACAGAGTTAACCAAGATTGCCGTGGCTGACTTGTCCTCTAAGATGTTGTTCGGGGACTTGCTGCCTCGAGGAACTGTGGGGGAGCAAGATTTTTTTGTGAACTGAAAACGGGGATATACAACACTAATTACTGGTGGAGAAAATTACCTACAAATGTCATGGCGAGCTTGTTAATGTTGTTGTATTAGCTACTGGCTGAAGGAACTGTGGGAGAGCAAGATTTGTACGTGATTTATACGTGAACTAAACACCGGGGAGTATAGGTCACAAATGATGCAGTTAGAGATTTAATGAAGTCAGAAGTAAATGGGCAGCTTGTTAACTAATGAACCTACTGTGCTGTGACGAGATAAAGGAACTTTTTTTTATTTGTTTTTTATTTATTAATTTATTTTTTAATTGCATGTTCACCTATAGCTCCCGTGGGCTTTCTTCAGGGGCCTGGTGGTTGGCCCAAGCCCACCATGACACAGGCAATTTTCATAGTGGCGCCATTTATTCTTGGCTCATGTTGCCCCCCTGGAACTCATTCTTGATTCACTTGAACGATTTATTCTAGAGTCTGGGTTGATGGGTGGTCTTCAGGACAGCACGTGGGTAGTCTTAGGCCACTCGCCGGTGACTAAAAAATCCCAGGTGGTAGCGTGGGGATTCGCTTTGCCTCAGACCTTACTATTTTTTCCGATTGGGGCAAGAGGAACCTGGTGTCCTTCAACGCCTCAGAAACACAGTTTCTCCACTTATCCACTCGACACAATCTTCCAAACAACTATCCCCTGTTCTTTGACAACACCCAGCTATCACCTTCCTCAACACTAAACACCCTCGGTCTATCCTTAACTCAAAATCTCAACTTAAAACTTAATTTCTCATCTCTTACTAAATCAGCTTCCTCTAGGCTGGGCGTTCTGTACCGTTTCTGCCAGTTCTTCTCCCCTGCACAGTTGCTGTCCATATACAGGGGCTTTGTCCGCCCTCGTATGAAGTATGCATCTCGTGTGGGGGGGGTCCACTCACACAGCTCTCCTTGACAGAGTGGAATCAAAGGCTCTTCGTCTCATCAGCTCTCCTCCTCCTAGTGATAGTCTTCTACCTCTCAAAGTCCGCCGCCATGTTGCCTCTCTTCTATCGATATTTTCATGCTGACTGCTCTTCTGAACTTGCTAACTGCATGCCTCCCCCCCTCCCGCGGCCCCACTGCACACGACTTTCTACTCATGCTCATCCCTATATTGTCCAAACCCCTTATGCAAGAGTTAACCAGCATCTTCACTCTTTCATCCCTCACTCCGGTAAACTCTGGAACAATCTTCATCTGTATTTCCTCCTGCCTACGACTTGAACTCTTTCAAGAGGAGGGTATCAGGACACCTCTCCTTCCAAAATTGACCTCTCTTTTTGGACACTCCTTTGACCTCTATTCAGGAGCAGTAGGTAGTGGGCTTTTTTTTTTTTTTTCCCTTGAACTGTCTCCTAAGCTGTAAAAAAAAATGCTTTGTCCAGCACGCAGTGAATGCTGGGCCGGTACACTAACCACTCAGGCACCGCCTACCTTTGTGAGAGTAATATAAGAAGGAATTGGGTTAGTTTACATAGGAGAGAATAGTGAGGAGGTAAGATTATTTTGAGAACTGTCTGGCTGGCTTGTTAGTGGATCTGCTATGCTCTGACTAGTTAACATTCTAAGGGTTACTACATTTGATTACAAAACAAAACAATGGAGCAGGGAGTATGGTTATTTGAGAGCAGTCTGACAATGGTTTTGTTATGCTGTGACTGCTAGCTGCATAAGGAAAGAACACACAGCCAAGATATATGTTTGTACGTTCTCCTGGCATGGCACCACAGTCCTGTCCCAGCCCCTAGCGGTAGAGGGGCTTGGACCCCCGCCAGCGTGTGTGTGTTTGGAGATAAAACTGAGCTATGCAACAAAGAGGAAGGAAAGTACAGCACACAGCTTGTTTTAAGTGTCAAGTAGGTGTCAGAAGGCATTAGTTGGCTTCCTTCAACCCTATCTTGAGCTGAACACTGAGGCAGAGATCTATACTGAGTAAAACCTGAGCTATGTAAACAAAGGGGAAGGAAACACCAAGACCTTGTTTGTGTGGGAAGGAGAAGGAGGGACCCTCACACTGTAACTGGGGGCGGGGCGTGGCGGGTGTGTCCGGGGCGGGGCGGGGCTGGAGTGTTGATTCACTGCAGGGCATCACTCTTCATGGAGGAGGTTGGGGACTTTTATGAGGTTGGAGATCTTGATGTAGGACTCCCCTCGGGGCTGGCGGGCGGGGGTCCGGGGGCTCCTTTTTGGGGGAAGGGGCGAGGGCTTGCGGGGAAAGTTGATCCATCCTGCCGGGGGACTTGGGAGGGGAGGGGCAGCTCGGGGCAGACTGTCAGGAGTGGAGGGAAGGAAGGGAAGGGACAGAAAAGGAAAGAAAGGAAGGTAATGGAAAGGAAAGGAAAGGAAGGGAAGGAAAGGAAATAAAGGAAAGGAAAGGAAAGGAAGGTAAAAGAATGTAAAAAAAAGGAATGTAAAAGGGAAAGGAAAGGAAGGGAAGGGAAAGGAAAGGAAAGAAAAGGAAAGGAAGGGAAGGGAAGGAGAGGGAAGGAAAGGAAAGGAAGGGAAGGAAAAGGAAGGGAAAGGAAAGGAGAGGGAAGGAAAGGAAAAGAAGATAAAGGAAAGGGAAGGGAAGGGAAATTAAAAAAAAAGAAAAATAACAGAATAGGAAAGGAAATATGGGAAGGAAGGAGGAGAGAGAAAATACGATAAAGAGAGGAACAAGAAGGAAGAAAAGAGAATAAGAAAGAATAATGATAATAAAATAATAATAATAATAATAATAATAATAATAATAATAATAATGAGAACACTAGGTATATTAATGAACGTCTTTGTCCACAGCTCTGAAAAATGAAGAAAGGAAGGAAGATAATCTCAGAAGACTCATACAGTCCATTACACGTCCTTCATGTTATGTTATTACATTCCTGTACTCCCAACGCCCGGCCCGGGGGTCCAGCCGCAATACTAACAAGGTCCAGATGCAGACTGCATGCCCACTTGAGCAGCCCGGCTGCTGTACGCCAATCCTTATTTAGTTGTGTTCTTGTAGAGTTAAATCCAGACATCCCATATCCTTAGGCCAGGTCAAAAGTAAAGTTTGGTGTGCATGGCCTCAGTGTTCATCTCTGTTACACTGCCCCTGGAGGCTGTGGGGGCAGGAATCCAACACCCCAGGACACAGGGAGACACTCAGACTACCACAGGTGCCTCCCCAGGGGTCTCCAGGTACACATGATCACCCAGACACAAAGGATGACCTGCATACTGACTGCCCAGGCCGGGATTCAAACCCTGGCCAGCGGATTGGTAGGTAGGCATGCCAGCCACAGCACCATGGAGCCATGCATTATACTAGTACTTGGCACTGGTATCCTATGCTATTTATTCCTGGCTAGTTGGACACCAGAGATTTCCTGTATTAATTTCATGGGCTTTCTGTTATATATTTGTTTATTTGGTGTATCTATTTATTTAGTTTCATCATGATTTTTATTGTTATTTAGTGAAGCAGCTCAAGGGAAACTGTTGTTGTTCTGGATGCTTTCTTCCTCTCTCTCTTGTCATCTTTTTACCTCCCGTCCTCTCTCATCTTGCTTCTCTTCTTCCTTCTCTCTCTCTCTTTCTCGAAACCCATTTGAATGTAATACAAAACACAATTTGCAAATTGATATTTTTATTGCTAGAACACAAACACACACACATACACATAGTGACATAAGGAAGGTCATGTGGCTATGTAGGGGGGCGGGTCAGGATAGGGTCCATTATGTGTCTGGGGGAGGGCATGTGTCTGTGGGATGTTATCAACTTCCTGTGGGTGACATCCTGTGTGGCCTGTGAGCTGAGAGAGAGAGAGAGAGAGAATAGGATTGACAAGAGAGAGAGGGATAGAGACTGGTAGCCCAAGGAAGGAGTAGACAGGTAAACAGATGAAGAAAGATGCATGAAAGGGAGGGAGAAAGAACTTGAGTGATAAATAAGGAAGTTAAACAGAGCTGAGAAAAAGGAAATATATACAAGGTTAATGTGTAAAGTACAGTTATCTGTAACTGTATATTTGAGGCTTTCAGAGGAGGCGGGACATAAGGAACAGTCCTATTTTTTTCTCGTTTGTACTGGGAAGGGAAAGTCTGGCTATCCTACATCCCAGGAGGAACAAAACACAAGTTACAAGGAAAGCAACTCTTGGTACGCCCAAGCAATTGGTTATAAAAATTAGTTTTGTTCATCTGATGACCCATCGTCCTCCTAAGACGTCTGGTGTTTTTATTTCAAGCGCTAAAAGATTAAATGTCTGGCCTGGCACGAAGGAGGCGCCGGTACCACCTCAGGCACGCCACGCCCCGGCACCCCGCCCGTGCCTATCGCGCTGAAAGGGTTAAGTGTGTCATTAACAACTCAATCAAGGACAGTCACTAGACACAGGGGTGGTGCCTGTTTCATGGAGGCAGGCACACGTTATTCCAGTATTTAAGAAAGGAGACAAATCTTCTATGGAGAACTATAGGCCGATTAGTTTGACGTCATTTATAGGTAAAATGATTGAGTCAGTAATAGCTGATAGTATTAGGGACCATATAGACAGACATAATTTAATTCACGACTCACAGCATGGGTTTACTAAAGGAAAGTCGTGCCTCACTAGTCTTATATCCTTTTACAATAGAGTATACGAGGCAGCTGACAATGATGAGAGCTATGATGTGGTTTATTTTGATTTTAGTAAGGCCTTCGATAAGGTACCTCACCAGAGACTGTTAAATAAAGTCAGGGCTCATGGGATAAGAGGGAAGGTATTTGATTGGATTAAGGCGTGGATTAGCGACAGGAAACAGAGGGTTACCATTAACGGTAAAACTGAATGGGGTAATGTTACCAGTGGGGTTCCTCAAGGTTCAGTTTTAGGCCTTCTATTCATTATCTACATCAATGACATAGACAATGGGATAACTAGTGACATAGGTAAATTTGCAGATGACACCAAAATAGGACGCACTATTAGGACAGGGGAGGATGCTAGAGCACTGCAGGAGGATCTCAACAAACTGTCAGCTTGGTCAGAGAAATGGCAGATGAATTTTAACATCACCAAGCGTAGCGTACTTAGTGTAGGAACACGCAACCCATTACACGGGTATAGTTTAGACTCCACAGCGATAGGCAGGTCTGAGTGTGAAAGGGATTTGGGAGTGTTAGTGAACTCTGACCTAAAACTAAGGAAGCAATGTATTAGTGCGAGGAATAGGGCTAACAGGGTATTAGGCTTTATTAACAAGACGGTAACCAATAGGAGTGCAGAGGTCATCCTCAGACTCTATTTAGCGCTAGTTAGGCCACACTTAGATTATGCTGTCCAGTTTTGGTGCCCACACTACAGAATGGACATCAACTTGCTAGAATCAGTTCAGAGTAGGATGACCAAGATGATTCAGGGGCTGAGGAACCTCCCATATCAAAATAGGCTGAAACATCTAAACTTACATTCACAAGAGACGAAGAATGCGGGGAGATCTGATAGAAGTATTCAAATGGGTCAAGGGTTACAACAAAGGCGATATAAGTAAAGTACTGAGAATTAGCCAGCAGGATCGAACTCGCAGCAATGGATTTAAATGAGAAAAGTATAGATTTAGGAGAGATATAGGCAAGCATTGGTTTAGTAATAGGGTGGTGGGGGAATGGAATAGACTCAGCAATCACATAGTTAGTGCAGGGACGATAGCTTGTTTTAAGAGTAGACTGGATAGCTACATGGACGAAGATGACAGGTGGCAGTGAGGTGTGGGTGCAGTAAGGTGACGGGGCACTGGATGCGTGCTTAGTACCGCCGGTATAACGAGGATCAAGCCTCTACCTGTAACCCCTGTAACTACACCTCACCCACCGTGAGTAGTGGGGGGGATTCTGGAGCTGCCCTGTGTAGGCCACTCGGCCTCTTGCAGTTTCCCTATGTTCTTCTTCTTCTTATGTTATGTTTGTTCATTTTCTTCCTTAATTTCTGCTTTTTCCTCTTTTTGTTTATCTTTTTTATTTCTATTTTTCCTTTCTCCTCCTCCTCCTCCTCCACTTCATCATCATCAAGTCTCGTCTCACTACGACAGCATCCTCACCACAATCATTCTTTCACCACCACCACCACCAAGGAGGAGGAGGAAGAAGATAAGGAGAAAAAGAACGGAAAGAACGAGAGAGAAAGATAAGGAGAAAGAGAACGGAAATAAAGAAAAGGAAAGGAGGAAGACGAGGACGAGGAAAAGGAGGAGGAGGAATGCATACATAGGAATACATAGGAAGAACAGACACTAGAGGACCTGGCTGTCTATGGCGAGGGTGTCTGTCTGCTACCGTTACTACTAGCATGCTACGTGTGATAGGACAGGATAGAATAGGAGAAGGCTACTCCTGCTCCTACTAGGAAGATGGAGAGAAGAACAAAAAGAACGATCCTGCCCACTCACCTCTCATCATCCCATCCTCCTCCTCCTCCTCCTCCTCTCCCTCATCACGTGCCGCCCCGCCCTTCCTGCCAACGTGGACAGCCCTAATCCTATCTCCTCATTGTGTCTGTCATAGTGCCATTCCCTACATACTCGTTCCTCTTCTTCTTCCTCTTCCTTTTCTTCTTCTTCCTCCTCCTCCTTCTACTATTTCTTCTCCTCGTCATCCTCTTTCTCCTCCTCCTCCTCCTCGTTCTTTTTGTTCTGGTCTTTCTCTTCGTCCTCCTCCACATAGTTCCTACCAGTTGTCGCAGTCAGGTTACGATGCCGTATGCCGCTCGCCATCCGTGCCACTCATGCAGAAGGGAGTTCACGAAGGACTTCTTCAACAAGGAGAACGATGAGTATACTGTGTGTTTCTTCTGTGAAACTGAACACAAGGTAAATGTTAAATTAGAAGCGTTAGATAGTAAATTACAGTTTCTGGAGGGGGTGTATAGGTTTAGATGGTGCGAGTGTCGGGGAGGGAGAGTTCAAGGTTGTTGAAAAGGTAGAGAGATTGGAAGATAGGGTGGGTGAGGTAGAGAAGAAGGTAGATACATTAGATTCCTTCCAACCTGTTAGGACAGGGGGAAAGGCTGTAGCAGTAGATGTTAGTTACAGTGAGGTCGTGACGAGAAACAGGTTCCAGGTGTTAGGAGACCAAGTTGAGAATGATCCTAGCATCGTTCTTGTCGGGGACAGCTTAGTTAGACAACAGGACCGTGAGTTTTGTAGGAAGGGAGCGAGGCGTCGCCATGTTGTTTTCCCAGGAACCAAAATTGAGAACGTAGCGAAGGTTGACGACTTAGTCGCCACTACCTCAGAGGAGACAATGTTTGTCTACGTGGTAGGAACAAACAATGTAGCGAAAGGTAGATCAGAGGAAATTGTAGAAAAATATAGAAAATTTGTCGGAAAACTAAAAGAAAGCAGGACGCGTTCTGTAGTGTGTGGTTTGCTCCCTCGCCACGATGTTAACTCCTTCATTCTCAGTAGAATGCTGGGGATAAACGAACGTGTAAGGGATTTGTGTAGTAGTAAGGGAGTCATGTTTGTGGACGTATGGGATCATTTTATTCATGATAGAAGCCTGTTTGCTAACGATGGCCATCATCTAAATTGTGTGGACAAGGCGAGGCTAGGCAGAGTCTTAGATGAGGAAATATCGAAAGAGCTAAGACAGGTGCAGCAATGAGGTGAGGTAGCTTCCGGCTTAGCCGGGAGGAAACCAGTACAGTACTGCGCAGGATGTCAGGTCACCAGACCCACAGGTGAGGGGTACTTAGGTAGCAGTGAGGTCAACAGCCACGCAGGTGGTTGGTGAGGCAGGGGTAATTGAGGATAGTCAGGTCTGACGCGCTATTCCAATTCCAGTGACACGACAGTTGATAGATGGCGCACACTCGACGAATACATTAAACATCTTTTATATAAATGCCCGTAGCATCATTCAGAAGCGTAGCCACTTGATAACACATGCAATTACCGAAAAACCCGACTTCATTATGATCACGGAAACATGGCTGAATATGCGCGATAAACATCACTTAGGTGAAGTAGTTATAAATGGTTACAATGCGTTTGCTAAGTGTCGTCTACACAAAAAAGGAGGAGGTGTAATAATATATGCGAAAAATAATTTAGAAGTCATTCAGCTAAACATAGCCGAAACAGAGTCTTATGATTCATTGTATGTACAGTCGGCTATAGAGAGTAGTGACACAGTCCAGTAAGTTTCGTTCAGAAAGCGACATCTGGCAACCCCTCCACGCGACGTGAAAATTATCACATCCTATCGAAATCGTACTGTTGTGGTGATCGGTGGTCACAGGTGCACTCTTCATAATTTTAAGATAGATATTTATCAAAAGTGCCCGTCGCTAACGCTTAATAAATATTTTTTCTTTAGGCTATGTCGCTACATTTTGACACGAGCTTTTAGTTTCGTTTAAATTTAGTCAAGAGCAACTCTTAAGTTGTTTATCAAACTATGATACATTTAAAAATATATTGCACTTATTAGGGGAGATTGTTATGCCTTTAAACCAAAAACAAAAAATTCCTGGCAGCCGAGATCTTGCTCTTTATAAAAAAAAAAATTATACGAAATAATAGGCTATAAACGCTCACATGATGGCGCCGTCGACCGCGGGCCTTGGCTGGAGCAGCGGTATTCTATCAAAGCCCTTATGTCCGCAGGCACTGCAGTTGAGCTGTCACGTCAGTGGCTGTGGAAACGTATAATTTTTAATACCTAAAAAAAATAGGAGAGAGAGAGAGAGAGAGAGAGAGAGAGAGAGAGAGAGAGAGGCTGGGTGGGGACGGGAGACATGTCCATCAGCGACAAGGGGTCAGCTAGTCAGCGACACACACACACACACACACACACACACACACACACGTATTTATACTTAGATATTACGTAATCTTCACGGAGAAATGATTTTAGATTTTTGACGATCTGAATTGTCTTTGAGGCTTTATAGTGACGGGAATTAAGGCTGCGAGTTAAACAGACGCTCAAGCCTATTTGCTGTTTGATGGTAAGGAGCATTAGTCACTGCCTGCCTCTGTGAAGGACAGCATTGCACGCGGTATTTTCAAAGTTTAATAAGAAAAAGTGTTTCAGACTGTTCGTGATGTTTTACCTCGTCATCATCATCATCATCATCATGTAGAAGACATTCATTATCGCATTTCTAAATTGAATTTATGTAATCTGGTATATTTCTAACTACATTATATTATAATATAATATAATATTATACAGTATTATAATTTCACGGTCACACACACACGGTACACACTGGTACGCGTCACTAACATCGCCAGTGAATGCGTCACCGTGGTATAGTTGCCAGATACCGCCACCAGGCTAAACATTCTGAAATCCGTGACACTACTCTCTATCGTCGACTGTACATAGCCCTCCCCCCCCCACAGGCACATAAATGAGTCTCCTACCTCCTAAGATACCCTACTCTGTCATATCCACACATCCCTCATACACATGGTACACGTTTCTCCCCTTATTTGTCCCTCCTAAATATCCCAGTGTTCACATTCAGAAAATTAATCCTCTTCTAACTGAATCTACCACTTTGTTCTTTATTAGCACCTACAATCTGCCTGCCTACCCTGTTCTGTACTACCTCAAGGTTTTCAAGCCCTTAACTGTTCATGTCATGCATTTTAACCCATATGTGAGGCTGTAGCAGTCACCGCTCAAATTCCGTGTTCCTTCCCCTCAGTGACAAGAAAATGGGGTGCTGCAAAGAGAGACTAAGATTCTCAGTGTTTTCATGTAATGTCCATCGTCACTGTGTCTGCCAGTCTGTCTTGTCGCGTCTTCATCGTTAACTTTCCTTGTATTCGTTTACCTTTGACTGTCCGTCCACGTTCTCTTGTTGTCCACCGTTACACATTGTTCCACACATACACCAACACTTAAATGTTAACCTACACAAACAACATTCACACAAACGCATACACAAACAAACACCTATCCTATGTGTTGTCCTTGTCGTGATGAGCTGTGTAAGTTTTGTCTAATAAAGTAACCCTGGCGGATATGACTTTCTCTATCCGTGAACCGATTAGCACTTAGAACACTTGCTACCACCAACAATTGGTGACCCTGGAGTGTTGCTATGGTTCAAGGTGGCTTATAGCCGGTGCTGTTTTAAGGGCACTCTCTCCTAGAGTGGAGGACCTGGGCAGGGTAACTTGTCCATTCGTCCGCCCTCTCCTGGGGCAAAATCCTCACCTCCGTTCGGGGTTCGGGGCTGAGCACTCAGGTCGGAGAAACATTACGCCATAGGCGTAGTTGCCACCTTCAGGGTTTCCCTGCCTCCCTAGGCGCCTTCTGCGCCTTCCCTGGCACCCTCTGTGCCTTCCCCAGGCACCCTCTGTGCCTCCTCCAGGCACCCTCTGTGCCTCCTCCAGGCACCCTCTGTGCGCCTCTTCCAGGCACCCTCTGTGCGCTTCTTCCAGGCACCCTCTGTGCGCCTCTTCCAGGCTCCCTCTGTGCGCCTCTTCTAGGCTCCCTGTGTGCACCTCCTCCAGGCATCTTCAGCGCCCTTCAGGCATCTTTTGTGCCCCATGGTGCTCCTCCCGGCGCTCACTCACCCACCCCTCCTCCTTCCTGCCTTTCCGCTGGTCCGGCGACTGAGACACGCACACCGTGTGACACACTACACAGACTCAGTGAACACTCAAACACAGTGCGACACATTACTGAGACACAGTGCCACACACTCAGTGTACACGCCACACACAGACTCGGTGTACACGCCATACAGACTCAGTGTATACGCCGCCACACACCACACAGACTCAGAGAGACACGCAAACACAGTGTGACACCCCACTGGGACTACTAGCTGCCTCCTGGATTAACCACCGCCTCCTGGATCTACCACCGCCGTCTTGGATTATCCTACACTTGTGGATCCTTGTGTATAGTGCAGTGTGTCCAGCAACAGTTCAGTGCAGCGCGTCCCCAGCAACAGTTAGTGTCACAGTGTTACATACTAAGCGTTTAGTGTTGTGTTACAGTGCCTTTTTGAACACTGGTTCACCCCCCGAGCCACAGAGGCCCCTGGCACGTGCCAGCGCCTATAGTACACGCAGTTCGTTCTACACTCACGACTGCCGCGGCTCCTGGCATATGCTTGCGCCTCTCACTCCTCAACCGGCTGTGGTCCCTGGCACGCTGGCATCTAGCGCCTTACCACGCAGTCATTCGACGCCCTCACGGACTGCCGAGGCCCCTGACACGCTGGCAGCTGGCGCCTTTAATACACGCAGTCGTTCTACTCTCACCGACTGCCGAGGCCCCTGACACGCTGTCAGCTAGCGCCTTCACACGCAGTTCCCTCGACGCACTCTATGACTGCCGTGGCCCCCGGCGCGTTTACGCCAGTGCCTACTGCCCATCTCCACGCCGCTCGACTTCACCATACCTGACGACGACATGCAACTCTTCCTCTACTACGGCGGTGTCCTTCAGAGCACCACTCTTCTGCTCAGGACCCGTCTACGTGGTTCGCGATTCGGGAGTGCGGATTCAAGCCTTCCAGGATCTATTAAACAGCCAACCACTCAACTCACCGCAGCCCACCTTACGCAACCCACCTTACGCAGCCCACTCCTCGCTGCTCAACTCCTCGCTGCTCAACCCCTCGCTGCTCAACCCCTCGCTGCTCAACACTTCAGCTCGACTTACCGTAGCTGTCCTCACTGCGCTACTCATCTCAGCTCGCCTCACCGTAGCTGTCTCCTACGCGCTACTCACTTCAGCTCGACTCACCGTAGCTGTTGTCACTGCATTACTCACTCCAGCTCGACTCACCGTAGCTGTTGTCACCGCATTACTCACTCCAGCTCGACTCACCGTAGCTGTTGTCACTGCATTACTCACTCCAGCTCGACTCACCGTAGCTGTTGTCACCGCATTACTCACTCCAGCTCGACTCACCGTAGCTGTTGTCACCGCATTACTCACTCCAGCTCGACTCACCGTAGCTGTTGTCACCGCATTACTCACTCCAGCTCGACTCACCGTAGCTGTTGTCACCGCATTACTCGCCCCAGCTCGACTCACCGTAGCTGAACTACTCAACGCAACTCTACTCAGCGCACCTCAACGCAACTACTCAGCGCAACTTACCGCGCATCTCGACACAACTCTACACAACGCTACTCATCGCAACGCATCACCGTCTGCCACAGCGCCCCAGCACCAGGGAAGATTTCGTTCCTCCTTCCTCGTCACTGGGGGGGAGTAATCTGTAGCAGTCACCGCTCAAATTCCGTGTTCCTTCCCCTCAGTGACAAGAAAATGGGGTGCTGCAAAGAGAGACTAAGATTCTCAGTGTTTTCATGTAATGTCCATCGTCACTGTGTCTGCCAGTCTGTCTTGTCGCGTCTTCATCGTTAACTTTCCTTGTATTCGTTTACCTTTGACTGTCCGTCCACGTTCTCTTGTTGTCCACCGTTACACATTGTTCCACACATACACCAACACTTAAATGTTAACCTACACAAACAACATTCACACAAACGCATACACAAACAAACACCTATCCTATGTGTTGTCCTTGTCGTGATGAGCTGTGTAAGTTTTGTCTAATAAAGTAACCCTGGCGGATATGACTTTCTCTATCCGTGAACCGATTAGCACTTAGAACACTTGCTACCACCAACAAGGCCTGGTATTGCCTTGTCAATCTCGCCCTCTCGTATCCGTTTGCTCTGCACCTCACCACACTCCCTGGTCTTCCTACCCACTGGTTTGCCCTTGAAATTGTCCTGCTTCGTTCTGTCTGTCCCACTCTCGTCTACTATGATTCCTAGGTATTTGTATGAACTGTTGTATGTTACTTATTAAATAAAAATGAACTACAAGACACTTTTGATTACTGAACCTCTTCTGTTGATGATTCCTCCTCCTGTGATGACAACCTTTCACACATGGATTTATCTTGGTATTGGAGATAATGCTGGTGCTTGTGGGTGGTGAGTCTTGATGGTTGCTAAGATTCCCAGCAGTGTCTTGCCCTGTAAAATGGTGAGCAGCCAATATACAAACAAATATATGCATTTGGTTAACTGTGGCCAGGCTCCCCGCAAGGTTTCTTCACTTAATTTATATCTATACAGTTTGTCTGTTGTATTCACTGTCCATTTCCATCTATCTGTTCAATTGTTGGGGGAGAGCAGAAAAATATCTGGTAGGAGAACCTTCCCAAAAGATTATATTTCTGCTACTGGTGACAGGTAAAGTATGCAAGTTCAGATATCAATTTCAGTGCCACAGCATTAGAACAGGAGGAGGATTACTTAAATGTCATGAAAGAAAGGATGAAGGGTTAACTGACAGTGTGAAGAAGTGGAACAGCTTGATGGAAGACGTACCAAGATGGAGGAAAAAAAAAAAGATATTACTGGAAACAGACACCCAACAATAAGTTTAACATTAAAATATAAACAGGGCTGTACACTATTGGATAAAATGGATGTTGTGAAGAGATTGATGTAAAAGAACTGTGTGATGACAAGGTGAGGCCGGAGATGGTGGGCTGGTGAAGGGGAGTTTGAGGGACCATCATTTTTGCAGGAAAAAGTAAATGAATCAAACATGAGAAGAGGAAAATCGGAGGGACAGGACCTAGTTGTTTTGGTGGAGGCAACAGGATTTTGTTAAGACAGCTTAGGAACAGCAGCAGTATCGGTAGAATTACTATTAAAAACCGGGGCGAAATAAGAATTTAACGTGTTCGCTTTGCGTTGGCTATCTTTCACGATATTGCCCGAATTATCAGTTAATGGGCCAATCCCACTTCGAATCTCTTTTTTGTTGTTTAAATATCTAAAAAAATTTTTTAGGATCTGACTCAATTTACCGCAATGTTTACTTCGTACCTCCGTTTAGCCCGTTTCATTAAACCTTTGACTTGTTGTGACTATTACACAGTACATACATGCATACTTCTACAAATTTACATGATACACACATACTACATGGTCCCTATGTAAAATTATCTCCATACTACATAGTCACTATGTAAAATTATCTCCCTCCTTCTGCCCTTCCGCAAAACTCTTGACACATTAGGTTGTGTAAATTTGGAAGGAAATTAATACAAGGTGTAATTTCAGTTGATAATTAAGTAAACATGCATTAATTAATTTTCTTCAAGTTTGCAAGCTCTGTACTCTGTAGTCTGTACTCTGAACTATGAGTCTGTGAATCTGTAATGCATAAAATATATCCGCCACATCCTGTTTGTGTGGGGTGCGGATGCGGATGCGGATATTTATTTTATCACAAATGCGGATGCGGATGCAGATGTTTCATTCATCTGAACTGCGAATGCGGATTTGAAAAATTATGCAGATGTTCCGCGGATGCGGATATCCGGTACATGACTAATTTGTGTTGAAAGATGAGGTTAAATCAAAGGCTGAGAAGGTGCATGAGGAGCTGGGATCAGTTGTTGACACGATTCGTGCGAGCACGCTGAATCCAGTTTGGCTGAGGTGGCGAAGAGAGGCAGGAAAGTGAAGAAGAATCTCCTAGTTGTGAAAGCTTCTGCCCAGGAAAAGAAGGCAACATATGTGAAGGATGAAGTCTCCCAGGCGTTGAATGGCATTGAAATAACTGATTCAAGATTCACAAATGGAGGTAATATTGTCATGAACTTTGACAATGAGAACACAAGGGAAGAGGCTGCTCAAAAATTGGAGTGTTGAGCAAATTAGTACAAAGAGTGTTGGAGAAATGAAACCAAAGATCATGATATGCAATGTGCACAAAGAGGAGACCAAGGAAAAAATAAAAGAGACCATCTTAGACAGCAATGAGTTCTTACGCACAAATCAGGGCGTTGAGAATAAAATTGAGCTGATTTTTAGTAAGTCTGCAGCTGGCGGCACGATGCACTACATTTTGAGGTGCGACCCAACTGTGAGAGAGAGCTGATTTACAAGAATCACGACAATTTAAAATTAGAATGGGGAATATACACAGTGAGAGATAGATACCATGCAATTATATATTATCATTGTCAGAGATACGGCCGTCTTGAGGCCAAAAGAACTGCTAAGAACAATGTAGAAGCCCCAAGATGTTATAAATGCGCTAGCGATCATAAATCAAAGAAGTGCACCATGGCTGAGAAGAAATGCATAAATTGTGTGAAGTACAAGAAGTCTGAAATCAACCACTTGGCGAATGACCAGCGTTGTGTGGTTCTTCAGATTGAAATTGAAAGAATTCGTAACATGACCGATCATGGCTATTAATCACAGACTTACATACTAGACTGCTCGTCCCCCATCTCCCTGTATTGTGTTAAATGAAGCACCCCTGCGGCGGTGGGTGTGCCCAAGATCTAAATAAATTTATTGAGACCTTGGGCAGGACGGACAGCGCGGCGATACTACACGCATTTCCTCTTTGATTTAACTGTTTCTCCATTCCTTTCACAAGCCTATGATTGATAACGCTTATAGACAGCCTTCTCATCTCTGTGAGGCGAGAGAAACCTGACGTCACAGTAAAGGAGCTATTACAATGGGCAAATTTTCCGTGGATCTTCAGTCAAACCACGATTTTCGCTGGCGTGGTTCTCATTTCCGTGGCTTTCTGACGCGTCCACGATCTTTCAAAGCTACGGTAGATTTCACCAAAGGACGACGGTATTACTCACCATCATCAGCAGCAGCAATAACAAGAAACAAATGAGAACCACGCTAGCGGAAATCGTGGTTTGACTGAAGATCCACGGAAAATTTGCCCAGTGTAATAGCCCCTTAAGCGAACTGACATCCTTGAGGCGTGTGTGAGAGCGAAAACAACTTGCAGTGAACAGCAGTAGAACCATATGGCGGGACACAGCCTGACGACACTATATACAGATGTTTGCTCTCTGTTCTAAATGTTTCCTCGTTACTTTCGCGTGTTGTAAGTGACTGATAATGTGGATATACACCCAAACAGACCCCCGTGTTCTCCCTTCCCTGAGTAAGGCGAGATGCGAGGCGTTAAAAAAGTTGGAAAGTTTCGTTTAGTCGGCGCAACATCTGTGGTCATATGCCGGAGAGAGACAGAAGGGGAAGGAATTATAGGAGAAGGGAACAGATCCCAGGAGACTGGACACAACCCCCGATTAATATCTGGTACCCATTCACTGCTGGGTGGACAGGGGCGTAGGGTATCGGAAAAGCCGCCCAAATTTTTCCACCCCTCCCGGGGAATCGAACCCGGGCTCTCTCGGTTGTGAGCCGAGTGTGCTAACCACTGCACTACGAAGTCCCAAACGACGGGCGGAAAGCAGAACGTTATATTTATTCATTTTAAGGCAGAGGAGACAATCCAAATGTAGAACGAAAATAATATTTCCGCCAAAATATCGACTCTGAAGAAGATACGAATACTTGAACACTTGACAACCTTCCACACAAAAGCAGCTTCCATACAAACCTACCTTCAAACATCTCTCCCAAACCCGTCAAACCCAGAACGGTAGGTAGGCGGCGGGGGTAGGCGGTGGCTGAGTGGTAGCGTGCTGGGCCCACATTCACCGCGTGATGGACGACGCGGGTTCGAATCCCCACGCTACCACCTCGGATTTTTCAGTCACCGCCGATTGGATTAAAACTACCCACATGCTGTCCTGAAGACCACCCATCAACCCGGATTCTTGAGGAAACCGTCCAAGTGAATCACGAAGGAGTTCCGGGAGGCAGCATGAGCCAAGAGAAGATGGAGCCACTATAAACACTTGCCTGCTCCATGACGGGCTGGTGCCAACTACCCTCCAGGCCCCTCAAGAGAGCCTACCGGCGCTATAGGCGTACACGTAAAAAAAAAAAAAGGAGGTGATACAAATACCTGAATACCCAACAGCCTTCCACGCACTTAACTATACCTCAAGGCCACGCACTGTCCATATTCCGAAACCTAGGCACACACCTTTGACAAGGCGTTGGTAGACGTTGTGGGAGCATTTCAGGGCATTAGTTTTATGACCTTGGTGGTAGTGATGACTTTTTTGATTAGGCCTCGATTGACCTCCTTTTCGGCCTTTGGAAATAACTGATGTGAGAGGCGAAAGCGTTTGAGGATAGGCCTACTGGCTCTATACATACGGCACCGAGGCATCACTACAGTCAACAAATTACCTTCCCAACAAAAATAACTCCAAACACCTATCCCAAACCTGTCCAAACTATAACGGAAGTACATAAAGGAAGCGATATAAATACCTGAACACCCGACAGCCTTTCACGCACTCAACTACCGTCACCTCGTTCAGAATGGCGTCGCGTAGTTTTTCAGGTTTCTGCCCTCCGTGGCCCTCTCGTCAGCCTGGGAGCCGATCATCCAAGTTGCTATGTTTTTACTTTACTGTGGTTCTCGTGGGTAAGAATTTTGATATCACGGTGGGGGTACAACAGGCAGGCCTCAGGTGACCACAGCGACGCCAGAGAGATGGTTGACAAATAATCACTTTCTTCCCTGTTAGATCGTTCAAGATCCTACGTTTTTATTTCATTGTGGCTCTCGTGGGTAAGAATTTTGATATCTCAGTGTTTTTAGCATTCTGATGCCTAAGTTTCCCCAACCCAGCCTCATTAAACTGTATAAACGTAAACACACTATTCAACAATCACGGTACAAATCGGTATTACACGTCAACTTTGCCAACATGACTAACTAATGCTGAGGTAGTTAGATCATTAGGAAGATAGTTAGATTGGGAAACCCGCGGAACTTATGGGTGAGTCCTGTTGGTGAGTGATAGGTACAACTCACGAGTCACCACCAGCGTCACGTCCCAAGGCTGTGCGATAGTTAGCTTAATCAAGTACTACACAAGATGCATTTACCCTGGCTGTCACAACTTGTTACGATGCACATTAAGCTTCGGTTCTATAGGCTTCCACATATTATCCAACATGACTGAATTACACACACACACACACACACACACACACACACACACACACACACACACACACATACTGGCTGGATGAATGTAGATATGGAGACGGGACTATTAGAGATTAGCTCGGGCCCTGAAGACTACAAATAGGTAAATACAAATAGGTAAATACACACACAGCTGGAGTAGGTAGGAAGACACCTACCGAACGGGCGCAAGCCACTCCTGGTGAGGTATATAAGGGAGGTGAGAAGGGAGCTGAAGCCCTCCAAAGACCCTTCCCATGTCCTCACTAACCGTTTCCCTATTGTCTCACCAACACCGGAGAGTAGTTCAGCATGCTCTCTAAAGACAGATCCTCTCTTTATCCACACCACACTACATTCACACAACATATACACCTTTTCCCAAAATAAAAATTTAAAAATGGCGCACCTACACCAAGCCTCGGAGTCCCGGCCTGGGGGGGGGACCACAAATTCCCCCAGGGAGGACTCCCCTTCTGGCTGCCGACCCGAGAGGTGTCTTGATAATTCCTCGAACCTCTTTTTTCTCAATTTCTGCAACATTCGCGGTCTTCGCTCTAATTTTCATTCTGTGGAACATCATCTCTCCTCCTCTAAACCTCACCTTCTCTTCCTTACCGAAACACAGGTTTCTGCGGCTACTGTCAGAAATCTCTACTCTATTCCCTCCTACTATCTCTATCCTAAATTTCAATCCAAAGCTGGATGTTGCGCCTACGTGCGCAACGACATCACTTGCTCTCGTGCCCACGACCTTGACTCTTCTGAATTTTCCACCATCTGACTAAGACTTCATTGTCATTCTATTACTAAATACATCTGTGCTGTTTATCTCTCACCTAACTCTACCAACTATGTAAAATTCTTTGACTATTTGAATTCTAAAGTGGAGCACATCTTGACCCACTCTCCCTTCGCTGAAATCTCCATCCTAAGAGATTTCAGTGCTCACCACCAGCTTTGGCTTTCATCCTCTTTCACTGACCATCCTGGTGAACAAGCCTACAACTTTGCTATCCTCAACGACCTAGAGCAGTTGGTCCAGCACCCTACACGTATTCCCGACCGTCTTGGAGACCGGCCCAACATTCTAGACCTCTTCCTTACCTCAAACCCTTCTGCTTATTCTGTCAAACTGTTCTCTCCGTTGGGCTCCTCCGATCACAATCTTATTTTTGCATCCTGTCCTATCGCTCCTGTACACCCTCTGGACCCACCGAAGAGGCGATGCTTCTGGCATTTTGCTCCAGCTCGGTGGGACGACCTGAGGATGTACTTTTACAATTTCCCGTGGAATGATTATTGCTTCCAGGATAGAGACCCCTCTGTGTGTGCTCAGCGCATCACAGAGGTGATTCTTTCTGGAATGAAGGCATACATTCCTCGTTCTTTCTCTACTCCTCACGCTAAAAAGCCTTGGTTTAATCACGCTTGTTCTCGTGCTGTCAATGATAGAGAGGTAGCTCACAAAAGGTACCAGAGCCTTCAAACTAATGCTAATTATGAACTTTACATTTTTGCCCGAAATCGTGCCAAATCTATTCTCCGACTAACCAAAAATTCTTTCATTAATAGAAAATGCCAAAACCTTGCTTTCTCTAACTCTTCCCGTGACTTCTGGCATCTAGCCAACAACATCTCCTCCAACTTCACTTCTTCATCTTTCCCTCCACTCCTCAGTCCTGACGGCAACACTGCCGCCTCATCTATCTCTAAGGCTGAACTCTTCTCTCAAACTTTTTCTAAAAACTCCACTCTGGACGATTCTGGGCATATTCCTCCTACTCATCCCCCCTCTGACTCCTTTATGCCTGTTATAAAGATTCTTCAAAATGATATTTTCTATGCCCTCTCTGGCCTCAATCCTCAGAAGGCTTATGGACCTGATGGAGTGCCTCCTATTGTCCTTAAAAACTGTGCCTCCGTGCTGTCACCCTGTCTGGTCAAACTCTTTCGCCTCTGCCTGTCAACATCTACCTTTCCTTCTTGTTGGAAGTATGCCTTCATACAGCCTGTGCCTAAGAAGGGTGACTTTCAATCCCTCAAACTACCATCCTGTAGCTTTACTTTCTTGTCTATCTAAAGCTTTTGAATCAATCCTTAACCGGAAGATTCAAAAGCACCTTTCCACTTCTGACCTTCTATCTGATCGCCAGTATGGGTTCCGCAAGGGGCGTTCAACTGGTGATCTCCTAGCCTTCTTAACTGACTCTTGGTCATCCTCTCTTAGCCGTTTCGGTGAAACTTTTGCTATTGCGCTGGACATATCAAAAGCTTTTGATAGGGTCTGGCACAAATCTCTGCTTTCCAAACAACCCTCCTACGGTTTCTATCCTTCTCTCTGTACCTTTATCTCCAGTTTCCTTTCTGACCATTCTATTTCTGCCGTGGTAGACGGTCACTGTTCTTCCCCTAAATCTATTAACAGTGGTGTCCCACAGGGTTCTGTCCTATCTCCCACTCTTTTTCTGTTGTTCATTGATGGTCTTCTTTCCAAAACGAACTGTCCTATCCATTCCTACGCCGATGATTCCACTCTGCATTACTCAACTTCTTTTAATAGAAGACCCACCCTACAGGAACTTAACGACTCAAGGCTGGAGGCTGCAGAACGCTTAGCCTCAGCCCTTACTATTATTTCTGATTGGGGCAAGAAGAACCTGGTGTCCTTCAACGCCTCAAAAACACAGTTTCTCCACCTATCCACTCGACACAATCTTCCAAACAACTATCCCCTATTCTTTGACAACACCCAGCTATCACATTCCTCAACACTAAACATCCTCGGTCTATCCTTAACTCAAAATCTCAACTGGAAACTTCATATCTCATCTCTTACTAAATCAGCTTCCTCGAGGCTGGGCGTTCTGTACCGTCTCCGCCAGTTCTCCGCACAGTTGCTGTCCATTTACAGGGGCCTTGTCCGCCCTCGTATGGAGTATGCATCTCATGTGTGGGGAGGCTCCACTCACACAGCTCTTCTGGACAGAGTGGAGGCTAAGGCTCTTCGTCTCATCAGCTCTCCTCCTCATACTGATAGTCTTCTACCTCTTAAATTCCGCCGCAATGTTGCCTCTCTTTCTATCTTCTATCGATATTTCCACGCTGACTGCTCTTCTGAACTTGCTAACTGCATGCCTCCCCCCCTCCCGCGGCCCCGCTGCACTCGGCTTTCTACTCATGCTCATCCCTATACTGTCCAAACCCTTATGCAAGAGGTAACCAGCATCTTCACTCTTTCATCCCTCACGCTGGTAAGCTCTGGAACAATCTTCCTTCATCTGTATTTCCTCCTGCCTACGACTTGAACTCTTTCAAGAGGAGGGTATCAGGACACCTCTCCTCCCGTATTTGATCTTGCTTTCGGCCACCTCTTTTGTTTCTTTTTTAGGAGCAGCGAGTAGCGGGCTTTTTTTTATATTATTGTTCTCTTTTTTTGTGTGCCCTTGAGCTGCCTCCTTTGTTGTAAAACACACACACACACACACACACACACACACACACACACACACACACACACACACACACACACAATAAAAATATGTATACGAGGCCCTCCAGATAACTTACATTGGTATACGTGGTGCCGGTAACGCCCAGGTAACACCCAGTCACCAACTCCTGCAAGTCTTGAGTAAGCGATCCACTCTGCTGCAACACATCCCTCCTCTCCCTGACCTGCTGAACAACTGGCACCAAAAACAGGGTATGAAAGGAACCTCTGGCAACTTAGTAGGCTTGAGTTGACCACAGCGCCGTCAGAGGGAGATAGTTAACAAAATTATGACTTTCCACCTTGTTAGATCATTCAAGTTGCTGTGTTTTTACTTCACTGTGGTTCTCGTGGGTAAGAATTTTGATATCACGGTGGGGGTACAACAGGCAGGCTTCAGGTGACCCCAGCGACCCCAGAGAGAGATAGTTGACAAATAATCACTTTCTCCCTTGTTACATCGTTCAAGTTCCTGCGTTTTTACTTCATTGTGGTTCTCGTGGGTAAGAACTTTGATTTCTCAGTGTTTTTAGCATTCTGATGCCTAAAAGGGCTATTACACTGGGCACATTTTTCGTGGATCTTCAGTCAAACCACGATTTCCGCTGGCATGGTTTTCATTTGTTTCTTGTTATTGCTGATGATGATGATGGTGAGTAATACCTTCGTCTTTCGTTGAAAACTACTGTAGCTTTGGAATATCGTGGACACGTCAGAAAACCACGGAAATATGAGAACCATGCCAGCGGAGATGGTGGTTTGATTGAAGATCCACGGAAAATTTGCCCAGTGTGATAGCCCCTTAAGTTTCCCCAACCCAGCCTCATTGAGCTGTTCACTTGGCAATGAGAAAACGATCGTCGGTCTTCCCAGCACGACTGCCAATTTAACTTCATTTTTCCTTATATTGTATTATGCGTTTCATAAAGAAATACAGATAATTAGAATGTGCACTATAGTTTCCCTGCACATAAACCCTTAGTTCAAATTCCACAAAACTTGAAGCACCTTAGAATTGGAAGCAAACACGATCCGAAGCAGAGAGTGAGCAGCTCTCATCTCTCATGGGAAAGAAAAAATAGTGTATGTTTACCTGATCTACATCGCTGCTGCCATTGACGATGTACCGATGGAAAAGAGAGGCTAATGCTATTTGTTGCAATGAAAAAAAAGTGCCCTTGTCTACATAATCTACACCACTCCTGCCACTGACAATATACCGATGGAAAACAAAAGGAGAATGCAATTTCTTGTAAAACATATTAATTTTGACGGACATAACATGACATGTACACGTATATACACAGAGGAAAGTTGTTCGGGCGTGTGAAGGATCTGTTGCGTTCATTCTCCCGTCGAGGACGCCAGGCCGCGGGGAGCCCGACACCCTGAGCCCCGACGCCTGCACGCCCACACGCCATCCGTCCCCCACGCCCGCACGCCCACCCCACGCCCCTTCTCCGCTGCAGGGTTACCAGTTATGAAAACTACCTCATTACACAATTCCCAAGTTCTCATTACTATTTTTTACGAGAACTTATTTACTTATCTAATATTATGACATCATGCACTTGAAATACATAACCTTCCTTGATAATTAGCACACACTGTTTACTTGTAGGCTGTGCAGGCTAAAGTAATCGAGCAGAGCAGCCGATTCAGATTAAAATACGAAACCTCACTGAGTGACTCCTTTTGAAGTTCCCAAACAGATTTCTCTTCTTCCCAAGTCAATCCAGCTCGGCACGGTAATGAAAAGTGGCAGACGGCAACCCTAGACTTCAGCGGGTGACGGACCTAATTAGGGGGTGGGGGGTTAGGGGTTGCCAGCGGGGTGTGGTCCACAGGGGGAGGGGGTTTCACAGCCAAAAATTTTCTTTCAAACAATAAATGCTCGCTGTCACATAATAAACATCCACCTGACCCGAATGTTGTTGCTGGTTAATGGAGATGTTTGAAGTTATGACACACAATAGCAATGATAATCTGAACTTAATAGTATTAATATATATATATATATATATATATATATATATATATATATATATATATATATATATATATATATATATATATATATATATATATATATATATATATATATATCTTCTTCACGACCGTAATGTATTTTAATGATATGATTTGCGCGAGAGAACCAAAGAACGGGTCGATGGAGGCCAGGCAGCGTGTATATTTCCCTTCAATGTACGGGGATGTGGCGCCCATTTTTGAACAGGTCAGGTTAGGTTAAGTTAGGTATAGTTGGAGTCAATTTAGGTAATTTTGAGTGGAAATCACAATGAGAGTTGTTGTTGTTGTATTTTCGCCAGCACGATGGCTGGCTGGGCTATGAAAGAGCCCTACAGAGGTGGGTGTCTGAAGGGGGCTATAATGAGCCCGTCAGAAAGGGGGGAAGGTGCCGACAGACCGACTCAATCGGCTAACGTCAATCGAGGCGACCAAGTCGGTCTGTCGACGAAGACTGGCGTTCTCCTGTGACAGAGTATTTTCCAGGACACCCCGTGGTTAGTTTCGAAGCTACAGCCACCCTTGAACAGGGGAGGTTACGTTAGATTAAGTAGAAGTTACGTATGTTAGTTTTGAGTGGGAATCACAATGAGAGTATTATCCAGAACACCCCGTGGTTAGTTTCGCAGCTACAGCTCAGCGTCTTGACTCAGGGTACACATACCCGTAGAAAGATTGGGAATATGCGGCCGGCAACCATCACCCAAGAAGGAAAACAAGACGAAAAAAGCTAAATTCGTTGGCCCATAGCATCAGAGAAACAATAGAATACAACCACGAAAGTCACCGATGAGACTGACCTGACTGCAATGACATAATAAGCGATTAGTGACACATCAAACAGCTTTATTATGGCTATGTATGTACTCTTTGTTGTTTTTATTGTATTTTTTTAATCATCGCTTTAATAACTGACGACTTCCAAAAGTAAATGTTGGTTGGCTATACGACAGACAAAGCGTAAGCGTAGGATTAGGTTTTGTACATCGCTGGACGCCGGAAGCAACGACTCGTAAGCCCGTATTCTTAACCGTCTCAGTTCGCCTGTTTGAAAAGCCTCTCGTATATAGAAGTTTCTGGGCCTTTCATGGACTGTTTTGTGATGCCAGGGATAGTTTGACACGACCTCTGCATCTTGACCTGAAAAACCACCCATGAAAGCTCGATTAGTCTTCTCTGCGGCCTGGGGAAATAGTCTTAATTAATGGGAGCCCGAAAAAAGCCTCTGGTATGTAGAAGTTGCTGGGCTTTTCATGGACTGTTTTGTGGTGCCAAGGATAGTTTGACACGACCTCTGCATCTTGACCTGAAAAAACACCCATGGAAACCAGGATACTCTTCTCTGTGGCCTTGGGAAGCAGTCGTAATGGTAGCCCGAGACGTTTAAGAATTTGAACCTTAGCGCGAAGGACAGCGAGAGAAGCAACTGTCGGAGGTCCCTCAAGTCGCTTCGCTTCCTCCTCACGAGACTTCAAGTCGCTTTGATCCGACTGACATACGTTTAAGAGACTGTATCGTACATTATAGATCCGAAACCGCCTAAAAAATATATATATGTCTTTCCGGAGGAGTCGGGGAGGATGGGGGATGGGCTGTATGGGTGTTTGAGGGATATGGGGATGAGGAACGAAGGGTAAGGTGTGAGGGAAGGGGCTGAGGGTCGGGTGGTCGGGTGGGGGTGAGTTTGGTTCTTGTGCCTTGCGTGTTACAACATAGCGAATGTTGCTTGGCTTGGCGAGGACGAAGCGGCGGCGACCCAAGCCAGCAGAAGAGGAAGGTTGTTTGCCCGTGACTCAAAGACGAAGAGCTGAGGGCGCCATCTTCTCAAGCATTTCGAGAACTACACATCCACATTTGATAAGGCTTTCGTAGAGGTTGTTGTGTTAGTATTTCCATGGGTAGTGTTATGAGCCTAGTGATAGTATGACAAGGATTGTGTAAAGGTTGTTGTGTTAGTATATCCATGGGTAGTGTTATGAGCCTAGTGATAGTATGACAAGGATTGTGTAAAGGTTGTTGTGTTAGTATATCCATGGGTAGTGTTATGAGCCTAGTGATAGTTTGACGAGGCTTCTGCACCAGGAATGTGATAAAAACACTCATGAGAAACTGTCTGATCTCCGTTGTGGTCTTTTGAAATGTTTGCTGCGAGAGCCGGTAGCGTCTGAGAATACGGGACTAAGGGCCCGTTGTACAGTTCCCCATGATGGATTAGTAAGCTCCCAAACCAATACCAGAGCCTTCGAAATTTCCTTGTATAGTGTCTAGTGTTTGTATTTAAGTTCACAAATTTGATGAAACTATACAGGAAAAGTCTTGTGTATTTAGCGTGGCATCGAAGACCTCACCATTTTGGATTGTATGGGAATCTCTAGTTTGGTTAAGGCTGTTACGAAGACACTGTGTTGGACTGTGAAACCGGCTCTAAGAATGTCTCCCCCTCCTCCTTCTCTCTCTCGATGGAATGGGAGGAAAAATGTGACGAAGCTGATTACTCCATGGCACTCTTGATAATGAGATATTTGATATATATATATATATATATATATATATATATATATATATATATATATATATATATATATATATATATATATATATATATATATATATATATATATATAGAGAGAGAGAGAGAGAGAGAGAGAGAGAGAGAGAGAGAGAGAGAGAGAGAGAGAGAGAGAGAGAGAGAGAGAGAGAGAGAGAGAGAGAGAGAGAGAGTCGGGTCCTAATGAGTAGTTTTCACATTCATGGTGCAGAAGCCTTGTCAAACAATCACCAGGCTCATAAAACTACCCGTGGAAATACTCACACATCCTCTATCGTGGGATCTTTATCGGTTTGAATCGCTTTGGTGACCCCCTAGCTCTTTCTCTTGATTATTTAGTGTTCCTAGTTTCCATTCTTTTATATCTCTTTCCTTCATTTTTTTTCAGGTTTTAGTTTTTTCCAGCAACCCTTGCTCGCTCCAGCTCGTCATATTACGCCTCAGCTGATGCCTCGAGGTCTGAGATGGTCACACAACGAGCAAACAACGTTCCTCTTGCTACTGGCTTCGGCGACAACACTGACGGCGCGAACACACACACTCACACACACACACACACACACACACACACACACACACACTTCCTCTCACTCACACGGTGCTATTTTTTTTTTATAGTACGTACGGCGCAAGGAAGTCCGGCGCTAAAACGTACAGTCCCCTTCTCGTGTGTGTGTCCGTGAGTGGCGCGGCTGATATGCACACTTCGTTAGCCTAGAGTTCAGTTACGAGACGACCGAGTGACGAAACCGTGATATGTTTTCTCTCTTTCTCTTTCTCTCTCTCTCTCTTGGTCGACATATATTGTTCAGAAGAGAGAATAACTGATATGTTGGATCTCTATATCTCTCTGTCTCTGTCTCTTTATCTCTCGTTACAAGCTACAGTCCTGAAGAGAAAGAAACAGATGTACTTGCTCTCTGTCTCTCTCTCTCTTGCTCGACATCTCTTGTTCAGAAGAGAGAATAACTGATATGTTTGATCTCTATCTCTCTCTGTCTCTGGCTCTTTATCTCTCGTTACAAGCTATAGTCCTGAAGAGAAAGAAACAGATGTACTTGCTCTCTCTCTCTGTTTCTTTATTTCTTCACTTCTAGACACAAACTACAGCCCTGAAAAGAAAGAAACACATATGCTTACTCCCTTCCTCTCTCTGTCCCTTACTTTCCATCCCTCTTTCTCTATCTCCCGCCACACACAGCTTGGAAGAGACAGACAGACAGGCAGACAGACACGTGCAGAACCTCGCTTACACACACACACACCTTGACATGAACACGACACCGACACATTAATGACGCGAATTAACGAACGTATTGATTAACGAACGTACCAACCGACCGCCGCCAGTATTACGTTCGTTCACCTGAGCCTCTACACTTACTGATCTTCGTTTTGACACACAGGTGAGAATAGGTTAAAGTAGTCATATTCTTAAACCTTTAGTCGCCCAAGCATTCTATAACAAGGCTTTCGTAGGGGGTTGTCGGGGGCCTTTCCACAGGTAGCTTTATGACCCTGGTAGTGGTAGTTTGACAACGTAAAGAAACGCTCATGGGAACGCGTTTAACCTTTCTTTTTTTCAGCCTCTAGAAATGATTGATGTAAGAGAAGATTAAGTTTCTGCCTATGGCACTGGTAGGCTTTCTTGGTAGGGCCTGATGGTGTGCCCCAGCCCGTTGTGGCGCAGGCAAGTGTTTTTAGTGGCACCGTCTGGCTTGACTCATGCTGCCCCCGGAGCTCATTACTGATCCTCTCTTTAGAAGTTTAGAACGGGAATCGGAGTCCTGGTTGATATGTGGTCTTGTTTATTTATTTATTTATTTTTATCAAAGGATGCGGCTCAAGGGCAACAAAAAGAGTACAAAAAAAGCCCGCTATTTGCCGCTCCCAAGGACAGCATGTGGGTAGTCTTGGGCCACTCGGCGGTGAATGAAAAATCCCAGCTTGTGGCGGCATCGGGACGCGAACCCGGGTGCTCCTGAACGCGGCGCCGGTACGCTAACCACTCAGCGACCACCTCCCATAGAATACCGGTTATAGTTTTGCCATTATTAAGCTTCTTTATCGCGGGTGACCTCCGTGTACAGTCCCCGAAGACGTATGTTTTTTTTGTTTACATCGGTGCGGACTTGCGCGGACGACACCAAGCGGCCCTATGTAACCCCCAGTCTCTTGGCCTCCACTTGTGCCTTCAGCTTCCTCCGTCAGTGCGTGAGGAGCCTGTGCTTGGTGCGTGCTGGGCAGAGGTGTGGAGGCCTGCTGGGGTGTCAAATGCTTAGGTAATGACCATAAACACACACACATGCACATAAACTCACATGCATACACACCGTCGGTCTATTCTTGTTTCCCTTCCCTTACTTTCCTCCCTCTTCCTTTTCTTGAGATTATATTATATTATATTATATTCATTCATTCATTATTTTCCTCCATTTGTTCATATTTTACTTTTCTTCCTCCCGCAGTCCTTCATTCACTCTTTCGTTTCCTTTTTGATTTCTTTTTTCACTCCCTTTCTTTCTCTTTCCTTTCCTTCTGTAATTCATCTTTTACTCTCTTTCTGCCTTCCTCCGACGTTCATTCACTCTTTTCCTCCTTTTGTTTATCTTTCACTACCTATCTTCTTCCTTCCGTACTTAACACTATCTTTCTTTAGCTCATCTTTTCCTTTCTTCCTCTCTCCAACCTTTATTCTTTCCTTTCCTTCCTTAGTTCATCTTTTTACTTCATTTCTTCCTCTCGTAATCCTTCCTTCGCTTTTTCTTTTCCTTCTTTAATTCATCTTCCACTCCCTTCCTTCCTTCCTTCCTCTCTTCGTCCCTCGCCAAAGCACGCCATCATACAAGAAGTCACTCCACAACAAAACAAACCTCTCCACTCACTCCCCGCATCCTCTCCACACATCACTCACTCACTCCACGCACACGCACGTAACTTCACTCCACCCCTCTCCACTACTAATTCTTCGGCAGAGGAAGAGGAGGAAAGGAGGAGGAGACGGTATCGCTATCAAAAACCCTCAAAAACCTATCCTGAGGTACTCCAAATGCCAGGATGACGAGGCTATGCAGGAGGCACCGCGTCGCGCAGCCCTTGGTCTCCTTAAGTCGTACCTCACGAAGTCGGCCAAACCCTCGACTATCCTCAAGGCTAAACCAACACCGGGGTCACTTAGAAGTCGCCCAGCCAGCACCAAAGCCACGCCCGCCGCCCACGCCCGCCCCCAGCCACCCGTGGGTCCTAGAAGCGTGGAAGGGGCGGCGTTGAACTGCTGCGGGTAGGGTAAAGTGTCGATGAGCTCCGCCATGACGAAGAGGGAGAGGCGAACGTGGTGGTGGATTTTGGAGTCCCTCTTGTTGATCATCTCCACCAGTTCGTTGACAGGGTGCTCGCAGCGGTTCTGTGGGAAGAAGAAGACCGTGAGGAGGAGGAGGAGGAGGAGGAAGAGGAGAGAGGGAGATAGATAAAAGGATAAAGGGGTCGAGAATGAAGAGAAAAAGGGAAAGGAAAAGAAAAAGATGAGGATGAAGAAGAAGAGCAGAAGGAGAAATTGAAGAGATAATAAGAATGAAACGAGAAGGAATAGGAAGAGAAGAGGGGAGGAAAGGGCATAGTAGTAGTAGTGTACTATAGTCTGTTCAAAGTCAGAGTTCCTCTGGCGCCTAGGCAGCATTTTTAACGACGCACCTGATTGGCTGGGCTCCCCCCTCGGTTCTCGCCCCGGTTGGCTTGCTTCCTCTCCGCCTCTCGTGGAGGCGACAGTCACTCAGACAAGTCAGACATGCTCTTGGTGGTAAATGTTTCTTATATTATTTGCCTCGGGTCACATTGTACAAGATAGGCTGGGCAATTATACTTAACACCGTTATACGAAGCAGTGATTGCAGACCATAAATATGCTTGTCACAAGTCATTAAAACAAAAAGTAAACAAATGAGGACGAGTATAAGTGAAGGAACGGGTCTGAAACGTTTGTAACACTTTCACATATTTGCAGCAAATATTGAGTCAGTGCTAATACAAACCATTGCATGCTATAAAGAATCAGGAGCGTCATTACAAACGCTGCCTGGGGCCAGAGGAACACCTACTTTGAACACTTTTTTTAATGGCTCCGTGCAAGAGCAATGATGAAATGGGAAGAAGAAAAAGATGAAAAGAAGGAGAGAGGGAGGAAAGAAGCAGTTCCGCTTTCGTCATCGGCCGCCATCAACACAGCCGGCTCCCCATCAACATAACCCTCGCCTCGCGTCACCATCTCACATTGACCTTAGAACAACATTTCTCTCGATGCACCATCAGCTGTATTTTCTTTTTGTTTGGGTTAAACTGTTGGCTTGGACGCAACCATCGGTGTGGCGAGAGCCCGTCCTGGTCCGGACCTGGCGGCCCCAAGGAGAGCACCGCCTCCCTTCTGCACTTGGGGAACCCCCACCCCACGAGGCCGTGTTGCTCCTGGCCACCGAGCCACTCCTCCGCCACCACGACCACGGCGGCCCTCACCACGCCCTGGCCGTCCACGCCAGCAGCAGCAGGAGGGACTACGCCACCACCCTCCACCGCGGACTGCACGACCCACCGCGGCGATGTGCGTGTGTTCGTCCTGTCTTCATCGTCGTCTTTGTCAGACTCGCGGCTCCTCCCACCGCCATAGTCACCTGTATGTTCGTCCTGTCTTCATCGTTGTCTTTGTCCCGACTCGCGAGTCAATTGTATGTATGTCATCATGTGAATGTGGGGCCGCTGCCCCCGCCGCCCCTGCCGACGCCCTCCCCCTTGGCAAGGACGGTGTATCATCATCATCATGTGAATATGGGGCCGCTGCCCCCGCCGCCCCTGCCGACGGCCTCCCCCTTGGCAAGGACTGGTAACCTAAGCTGTGGGGGAAAATGACTTCATTACATAAGAACATAAGAACATAGAAATACAGGGAGGCTGGAAGAGGCCGGGTGGCCTACACAGGGCAGCCCCAGAATCCCCCCTAATACTCACGATGGGTGAGGTGTAGTTTCAGGGGCACAGGTGGAGGCTTGATCCTCGTTTTACCGACGGTACTAGGCACTGCACCAGTAACCTGTCACCTTACTGCACCCACACCTCACTCCACCTGTCATGCGGACATTAACTGTTGCTTTACTCTATTGTTGACTTTCGCTACTTGCAATCTAGGTTGTGGGGGAGAATTATATGAATATAGGTTGAGGTCTTGCTGCAATCTGTCTGAAAACATGCGAAAAAGGGTCAGTATAATCTTATATCCCTGAAGTACTTATCCAGAGAAGACTTAAAGCTATTGATACTCTGTGCGCTAACTACTGACGGTGGGAGTCCATTCCAGTGATCGACGACTCTGTTATTGAAAAATATTATTGAGGAGGAGAGGAGAGGAGAGGAGAGAAGAGGAGAGGAGAGGAGAGGAGGAAGAAGGGGAGGGAGAAGAAAAAGGGGAAGAGGAAGAAGGGGAGGAAAAAAAAAAAAGAATGAAACAAAGAATAAGTTCAAGAAGAAGAAAAAAAGATGATGAAGAGAAGAAGATTAATAAAAAGGAAAGAAATAAAATGAGGAAGAAGTAAACAATAACAAGAACTCCACCACCACCACCAACAACAACAACAAGTGGAAGAAGAGGAGGAAAAGAATGACCGAGTAGTCGTTGGATCCGGCAGAGCTTAGATTAACAAGGACGCGCGTTCGAAGAGATGTGAAAACTGTGCTTCTTTTTTCTTTCTCCTTTACTTGGTCTCGGAAATGAAGGAAAAGAAGTTTGTTGTGTCGGTACGCTGAAGGAAAGAAGAAGAGGAAGAAGAAGAGGAGGAGGAGGAAAATGAAGGAAAGGAAGTTTGTTGTGTCGGTGCGCTGAGGGAAAGAAGAAGATGAAGAAGAGGAGGAGGAGGAAAATGAAGGAAAGGAAGTTTGTTGTGTCGGTGCGCTGAGGGAAAGAAGAAGATGAAGAAGAGGAGGAGGAGGAAAATGAAGGAAAGGACGTTTGTTGTGTCGGTGCGCTGAGGGAAAGAAGAAGATGAAGAAGAAGAGGAGGAGGAGGAAAATGAAGGAAAGGAAGTTTGTTGTGTCGGTGCGCTGAGGGAAAGAAGAAGATGAAGAAGAAGAGGAGGAGGAGGAAAATGAAGGAAAGGAAGTTTGTTGTGTCGGTGCGCTGAGGGAAAGAAGAAGAGGAAGAAGAAGAGGAGGAGGAGGAAAATGAAGGAAAGGAAGTTTGTTGTGTTGGTGCGCTGAGGGAAAGAAGAAGATGAAGAAGAGGAGGAGGAGGAGGAGGAGGAGGAGGAGGAAGAGGAAAAGAATCAGAAAGATCTTAAACTGACAAGGCTGCATATTATGATAAATAGAAGAATCGTATATTAGCACAACTACGCACAATTATTTCATTTATCCACTCACCACAGGCTCAAGGGTTAATGTGACGGAGATGAGCACCGAGGCCACGCGCAGCTATAGCTTATGCCCCCAACTTTACCTCTCTTTGACCTCTCTTATGGCCACTCATTGATACTTTCTTATGATATAGTAAGTAGGAACTGGGACTAGCTTTTTTTTGTTTTTTTGTTTCTCATTTAATTTTGCTTTAGCTGCTTCCTCTACTGTAAAAAAAACAAATATCTTGCATGTTCACCTGGCTCTCCCGACTGAGGTGTGTTCGCGTAATGGTGTTCACAGGTGTTATAACAGGTGTCGCCGCTGACGGGCCGGCGCGCGGGGCTCAATTTGCCGAGGACAGCCCGTGATCAGAGTGAAGGAGTGACGCGTCCACGACTTGTTTATTTACATCGATTTTTCATCTCTCTTGCGTATCAGTTCGGATTTGTTGGGTAATTTATTAGGCACTGTCCTCCTCCTCCTCCTCCTCCTCATCATCATCATCATAATCATCACCATCATCCTCTATCCTGTTTGTCACGAATGCAAAATAAAGTCTTTCTGCTTTGAGAGAGAGAGAGAGAGAGAGAGAGAGAGAGAGAGAATCACACAACAAATTCCCTCCCAAAAGTTCTCCAGCTCTCTCTTAATTAACATCAGCACACTCAGTCCTGCTCCAGTAAAGGTTCTGATTTCACCTCTCAACCTGTTTTCCTGTCGGTTCTGTCTGCTTGAGTTCTTGGGACAGAAAAATCGTATGTTCTTAAGCTATGCACACTCTTCTCAGTCTGTTCCATTCATTCACCACGTTATTCATAAACTAGTTCTGCCTGTATCCTTCCCCAGCCTGAGTCCATCCTGTTATTTAGGTCCAGACTCCTCCTCTTTATCTCTTCTACAGTTATATTCTATCTTACTATATTACCGTCACTTTCATCACTTCTACGGTTACTATCTTACTATATTACTGTCACTTTCATCACTTCTACGGTTACTATCTTACTATATTACCGTCACTTTCATCACTTCTACGGTTACTATCTTACTATATTACCGTCACTTTCATCACTTCTACAGTTACTATCTTACTATATTACCGTCACTTTCATCACTTCTACGGTTACTATCTTACTATATTACCGTCACTTTCATCACTCCTACAGTTACTATCTTACTATATTACTGTCACTTTCATCACTTCTACGATTACTATCTTACTATATTACTATCACTTTTATCACTTCTACAGTTCCTGGTTACCACTCTTGCCATTTAATAGTTTTTAGGTCTACTCCTAAGAGCCAAAGAACATGAGTCTGTAGGAGGCCGTCTGCAGTTTCTGGGTTGAGATTCTTAGGGTCGGTATTTTTAAACGCTTCTTTCTCTTATATCAACTCTTTCTAAAGGCCAATAAAGAGGTTAAACGCGTTCCCATGAGTGTTTCTTTACGTTCATGGTACAGAAGAATGGCCACACTGCCACCAGGGTTATAAAACTATCCATGGAAAGTTCCACTACTCGTACGAAATGAAACTGCTACATATGTGTGTGCTTGAGGGACGAAATGTTTAAGACTACGACCCTTACTACTTAAGCGGTTCATCGGTTATCAGAGCTTTGCATAACACGACCCGCTAAAGTCCATAATTTCCCGTAACTAACCAACGTTCTGAGGCAGCAAATGGCCCTCTCTCTCTCTCTCTGTGTGTGTGTGTGTGTGTGTGTGTGTGTGTGTGTGTGTGTGTGTGTGTGTGTGTGTGTGTGTGTGTGTGTGTGTGTCATGAGTTCGCATTCATTAATATCTCGGCTCCCAGGAACACACATTTGACAAGGCTTTCGTAGGAGTTCTAGGCATTTCCAGGGGTAGTTCTATGGTGGTCTGACCCTTCTTCTGTACCATGAACCAAAGGAAACACTCACGAGAACCCGACTAATCTCCTTCTTGGCCTTTGTAAACAGTTGATGTGAGGGGTGGAAGGAAGCGGCTGAGAGCACCAACCCGCGTCCTGCTGGTTCACTCACGCGCCACTCATCCGCCACTCTCTGCCTTTCCCACCTCATCTGTTCCGCCTATCAGCCTCCATCGCCGCATTACCCGCCGTTTCATTCCACGCCCCTCACACACACACACACACACACACACACACACATACACACACACGCTGGCAGTCTTTCTCCATATCCATCTCTCTCCTTGGTCGTTCTGGTCTGTTTGCTCTCCACTTTTACTGACGTTGATTCTTGCTTTTCCTCTGTAATGTTTGGTCTCTGTGTTGTCTTACGTGTGGCCGTACTGCGTTATACACCTTTTATACAATGACCATCAGCTGTGACGTGAGAGAGAGAGAGAGAGAGAGAGAGAGAGAGAGAGAGAGAGATGATGAAAATTAAAGATAAAAATGAAATGCATCAACAACAACAACAACAACAACAGCAACAGCAACATTAAACTTTGTCACGGTAGGAATAGTAATTGTTATATAGGCCTCTCTCTCTCTCTCTCTCTCTCTCTCTCTCTCTCTCTCTCTCTCTCTCTCTCTCTCTCTCTCTCTCTCTCTCTCTCTCTCTCTTTCTATCCATTATCTATCTCGAGGCCTTTCCCTTTTACTCTCACTCTTCAGTTTATATTCTAATTTATTTCTTGTTCTCTTAACTCCTCGGACGTGAACACTGAAATAAATTGCTTGTCTGCAGTTTAATGTGTCCCGGAAAGTGTGTGTGTCTGTGCAGGTGTGGACAGAACCCGGCTGCTCCCTGTGCGCCTTTAAATATTAACTCGTATATTTATTTTTGTCAAGGAATTTAATATTATTTGTCTCCGTGTTTACAAGAAGCGTTGCCGTCATAATTTTCCCTTAATTAGTGTGTCGAGAGCCAGGCCAGGGATAACCTTTGCCTGATTCTTTTTTACAGTAAAGGAAACGTTTCAAGGGCAAAAAAAATAATAGTGAGAGAAAGAAACCCTCTAATCACTGCCCCTATATAAAAAATAAAGTCTAGAAGGGTGGCCAAAAGAGAGGTCAATTTCGGAAGGAATTGAAGTCATAGGCAGGAGAAATTACACACAAAAGAAGGTTGTTTGAGACTTTTCAGAGTGTAAAAGTGTAAGGGATGAAATAATGAAGATGCTGGTTAACTCTTGCATAAGGGGTTTGGACAGTGTCATGATGAGCTAGAGTAGAAAGTCGAGTGCAGCGGGGCCGCGGGAAGGAGGGAGGCATATAGTTAGCAAGCTCAGAAGAGCAGTCAGCATGAAAATATCGATAGAAGATAGAAAGAGAGGCAATGTGGCGGCGGATTTTAGAGGTAGAAGAGCCTTAGTGATAATGTTTGCAAATGTTGAGAGCTTGACTGGTGGTAACGTTTGTCTTACTGTGTTGAGAACTTGACTACTTCCCCCTCTTTTCCGTTCCTCCTTCCACTGTACCATGTTCCTTCCTTCCTCCCTTCCTTCCTTTTTTTGGTGTTACGTTAGTCTAAGTGTGTTGAGAGCTTGACGGCCTCCCCCTTCTTTTCCCTCCCTCCTTCCTTTGTGCCATTATCCTTCCTTCCTTCATTTCTTTGGTGTTGTGTTTGTCTAAATGTGTTGAGAGCTTGACTGCCTCCCCCTTCTTTTTCCTTCCTCCTTCCTTTGTTCCATTTTCCTTCCTTCTTTCCTTCCTTCCTTCCTTCCTTTCTTTGGTGTTACGTTTGTCAAAGTGTGTTGAGAACTTGACTGCCTAACTCCCTCTTTTTCCTACTTCCTTCCCTTCATTTTCCTTCCTTCCTTCCTTCCTTCCGTTTGTTATATCGTAAACTTTAGTGTCTTGAGAGCTTAGATTCAACGAAGGCCTAAAAACAGACTACATAGGTGAGAGAGAGAGAGAGAGGGGGTATTATGGAGTTAAACAGACAGATAGACTGACAAATTAACAGCCAGACAGACAGAGAAGCAGG
>NW_026111690.1:140000-160000 GCF_024679095.1 Eriocheir sinensis
TGTCTTTTATGTCTTCGGTTTACTTACAGTTATTCTTGTTTGTGTATTTATAAGTGATGTCTTGTGTTGTTTTCTTGTGTCTCTGTATGTTGTTTGCCTGTCTTCTTAACCACGGTGTCCCAACTATTCTCTATTATGTCTTTTCTGTCTTCGGCTTACTTATAATCAGGCTTGTTGGTGTGTTTATAAGTGATGTCTTGAGTTGTTTTCTTGTGTGTCTTAGTATGTTGTTTGCCTGTCTTCTTAACCACGGTGCCCCAATTGTCTTCTTTTATGTCTCTTTTATGTCTTCGGCTTACTTATACTTAAGCTTGTTTGTGTGTTTATAAGTGATGTCTTGAGATGTTTTTTTGTGTCCTCTGAACCACGATATCCCAGTTGTACGTGTTTTAAGCCCTGATTTTTGCATATTTGGAGGCTTCTTCTCTGCTCTTCTGCTGTTTTCCTCTCTTCCTTCCTTTTTCTTACTTCTCTTCTTATGCTACTATCCCTTTTTTCTTCCCATCTTGTTTTTGTGTGGATGGGTGATGTCTTGAGTCGTGTTCTTGTGTGTGTGTTAGTGTGTTTGTATGTCTCCTTAACCACGATATCCCAGTTGTCTTCGTATGTGTATTGATGTGTGTGTTTCTCTATCTCATGGACCACTTTATCGCAGCAGTCTTTTTGTGTCCTAATGTTTGTGTTTGTGTCCCTAAAAACACGCACTATTTATCAGTTGTCTTCTTAGGTGTCCTAGATTCATAGTCTCAAACATTTCATTCATTAACTTAAAACACTCACATTTGATAAGGCTTTAGTATGGGCTGTGTTAGTGTGTCCATGGGTAGTTTTATGAGGCTAGTGAGTCTGACAAGGCTTCAGTACCATGAACGTGAAGAAACACTCATGAGAACCCGAGTAATCTCCTTTGTGGGCTTGGAAATAGTTGTTATGGGAGCCGAAAGCGTCTGAGAATACGGGTCTTTGTGTGTTTGTTTGCCCGTGTCTCCTAAACCACACAATCCCCTTAAGGTGACGCTTGATCCATGGTCTTTGAGGGACTTGAGCCGTTTATGAAGAAGGGTCGACGGGGTGCGTGGGGGTGAAGGCCGTCATAGGGACCAGGAGCAGTCGTGGCCCTAACCTAAGACAGAGTGCGTCGTTTATGGCTTTAATTAACATGCAGGGCGTCACGCGGGCACTTGCAGGGCTTGAATCTCGTAGGAAGACAACGTGCGAGTATGGATTTTCTGCTTGACGAAGTTTCTTGAAAATCCTCGTCACTTCCAGTGTCTTTGTAACCGCCCGAATCAAATTTTACAATCCTATACACTCCGTAATGGTAGCGCCTGTAGGCTGTATTGAGGGGCATCTTGGACGACCCCAGCCCGTTAGTGGCGCAGGTGAATTTCATTTTTAGTGCCTGCCGTGATGTATGACCTTGGCTGGCCCATGCTGCCCCCCGGTGCTCCACTTGAACGAAGTAGCTGAAGTTAGGGTTGATATGAAGATCTGGGCAGCACTTGGGTAATCTTCCGCCACTTGGCGATGGTTAAAAAATCAACGCGTTTCGGGTGTTCTCGAACCTAGGCCCACGGGCTCACCAACCCTGCACGGTGACCACTCGGCCACCGCCGCCCCGTAATTAGGCGGACCTCGTGTGTATGAATTTTCTGCATGAAGAAGATTGAGAATCCTCGTTACATTACCGTCAGTTCTGTGTTTTCTAGTATTTGACTGTCACGATCACTCTTTATTGTTATATTTGTGTCTGCTCGTCTATGGGACTGTTTGTGTCTAAATTTGTTACAGGTACTTGTCATATAATCGTCATTTCTGTGCTTCCCTGTGTTTTACTGTCACTCTTCATATCCAGGTTCACTCATCGAGGGGACTTGGTTGGGTCTAAATCAGCTCTTGATTTTCCCTTGATGCCCATGGGTCATGGATCTCGATAATACTAATAATGGTAATACTCGTACAATGCGCCGCTTCCGTGTGTGTTCCTTCGGGCGCCCAGAAAACAGCATCCATATGATTAACATTCACGAGCAGAGACTTTTCCGGATCTTCATTTTGCCCGCCTCTGCTTTGATGAAGTAAGCATGTTTCCTCCTCCGCCTGACTCGAGGAACGGAAGTTCGTATTACATGATATGCAGAAAGAAAGAGAAAGAGAAAGTTTAGACTCGGATATGTGATGTTTAATTCCAGTCTGCGTCAAAAATGTGTTGTTCTGGCTTCTCAAAATGGTTAGTTTTAGCGTCAACGTTAAAGAAAGTTTAAAATCAGATGTTTGATGTTTAATTCCAAGCAGCGTCAAAAATGCGCTGTTCTGGCTTCTCAAAATAGTTAGTTTTAGCGTCAATGTTAATGAGAGAAAGTTAAGAATCAGATGTTTAATGTATAGTAATTCGAAGCAGCGTTCTCAAAATAGTTAGTTTTAGCGTTAACGTTAATGACAAAGTTAAGAATCAGATGTTAGCCCGTCCGCTGCGATTTGCACGGATTTCGCCTTCACTGGTAGCCTGGTAACATATATTTCCAGGTCTTTCTCTGCCTCTGGTGGATAGTGGAGTGTTTCCCATGTGGAATTGGTATGCTGGATATGCCCTCACAAGGTGCAGGACTACATTTCTCTTCATTGCATTGTAGAAACCACATTTTGTTTAATTTCTGTAGCTTGGTGATGTCTTCTTGTAGGAAATCCGCAGTCAAGTGGTTTAATGTTTAATTAGAAGCGGCATCATAAAGTATATTGTTCTTGTTTCTCAAAATAATAACTTATGGTGTTAACGGTAATGAGAAAGAAAAAGACTCATATATTTAAGGTTTGATTCGAAGGAAAATGCGTTGTTCTGGATTCCCAAAATAGTTACTTTTAATGTCAGCGTTCACAAGGGAAGGAAACAAACTCAGATATTTAATTATATTCTTGTTGTTCTGGTTACTTAAATTCGTTACTTTTAGTGTTAACATTAATGAGAAAAGGAAAATAAAACACGTGAAGGGCTAGCAAGTGCACTGAGTCTAATGTCGGTGTTGTTAGACGCTCCCTTCGCCTACAGCAATCACTTCTAAAGACAAAATCGAGGGTAAACGCGTCACTATGGATGGTAAAGAAGAAGTAGGAGAGGAACAACAACAAGAAGACAAAAACAAGAAGAAATTAAGAAGAAAATAAAGAGGAGAAGAAGAAGAAGAAGAAGAAGAAGAAGATGAATTAGACGAAGAAGATGGAGATGATGATGATGATGAAGTAGAAGAAGAAGAAGAAGAAGAAGAAGAGAAAAAAGGAGAAGGGAGAGAGCAAGAAAAGAAGATGAAGCAGAATAACAAAAACAACAACAGCAGCGACAGCAACAACAACAACAACAACACGTTCGTGGTTCTGAAACTCTCAAACTACCACCAGGGTCATAAAGCTAACCATGGCAATGCCCACAACCCCTACGAAAGCCTTGTTAAATGTGTGCATGGACGCCGAATGTTCGAGAATATGGGCGTTACTAAGGTACTTTAAAAGGTTGGTATTCGTATAGACCAGAGGCTCTCAATCTTTTGTCAGTGATGGCATCCTGAACTTATATAAACCCTTTTGTGGCACCCCCCCCCCCCCCACACACACACCTCACATGGATTAACTTCTTATACTCAATTGTACCTGTTTAAATTACTTTAATTAAATCACCGCTCCTCGGCTGCACGTGTCGGGAAATTGGCAATGATCCGCCTCACCCCTTGGCAAGCCCCGCGCTCTTTGCATGCATGACAGCCGGTGTGTGTGTTATTCCTGCCCATATTTGTACAGCATAATAGTTCGCGCCTCTCGCCTCTCGCATCGCCGGGCTATTGCTATCAGAAAAATGCCTTCCCGGAGTGACGGATGAGGCTCGCTGAAATGCCATAAGCTTCCCCTGATGTAAGACCGACAAGCCCTCCTTCACACACACACACACACACACACACACACACACACACACACACACACACACATACACAGAATGAAAGAAAGAAAAAAAAATAGATATATAGATACATAGATAGATACATAGATAGACAAAAATATTAAAGAGAAAGAGGCATTACAATATACATGGCTTGATAGATAGACACACACACACACACACACACACCACTGAACCCACCACCACCACCACCATCACCACCAGTGTCGTCGAAACTGAGCATCGCCACGGCAAGCTCTCGTGTGCCCCGCCAGAATTCACCGCCAGCCCAGGACGACGACGAGGAAAAGGAAGAAGAAGTGTTTATCTAGTCAAAGCATACTGAGAGTGCCTGAGCCGACTCGTCCCGCCGCTGCTGCACGAACTCGGGGTAAATATTGCACGCCGGCACGAGAGCCACGGAATGTCTTAGCTTGGTAGTGTCAGACTCTTCCAGCCGTCACGTCAACTGTGCTCAAAGGCCAAAAAAGGATATCAGTTGGGTTTTAATGAGTGTTTTCCTTAGGTTCACGTTGCAGGAGAAGGGTCAGACTAACACCAAGGTCATAAAACTACTACTGGAAATGCCTAGAACACCTACGAAAGCCTTGTCAAATATGTGTGGCACGGAATGTCTTTTTAGTGCCATATTTTTAAACATTTCGGCTCCCAAAAGCACATATTTGACAAGACTTTCGTAGGAGTTTTGGACATTTCCAGGGGTAGTTTTAAGACCCTGGTGGTAGTTTGACCCTTCTTCTGTACCATGAACCTAAGAAACACACATTTGACAAGACATTGGGCGTTTCCAGGGTAGTTTTATGACCCTGGTGGTAGTTTGACCCTTCTCCTGTACTGTGAACCTAAGAAACACACATTTAACAAGACTTTGGGCATTTCCAGGGGTAGTTTTACGGCCTTGGTGGTAGTTTGATCCCTAATTCTTCTGTACCATGAACCTAAGAAACACACATTTGACAAGACTTTGGGCATTTCCAGGCGTAGTTTTATGACCCTGGTGGTAGTTTGACCCTTCTTCTGTACTGTGAACCTGAAAAGCCACTCATTAGAACCCGACTGCTCTCCTTTTTGCCCCATGGAAATAATTGATGTGTGGAGGGGTGGAAGCGTCTGACAATATCGATCTTAGTGCCTGACGCGCGTATAAATCCCTCCCAGCCTTCCTCCCTCAGACACCGACGGGCCTTTTACTCGCCTACTCTGTTTTGCCGGGAAAGGGACGCAGGGAAAGAGGGGACGGGGAACAAGGATGACACACGAGAGGATCAAAGGAAAAGCAGCGAAATAAAGGTGAAAAACAGGAGCGCCGTGTGGAAATAATGACAGCAAAGAGGAAAGAGGAGGAGGAGGAGGAGAAGGAGGGAAGGAGTGAAAAGCTGCTTACTGGGAAACAAGGAGAAGGGGTAAGAGGAGGAGGAGGAGGAGGAGGAGGAGGAGGAGGAAAGGCACTAAAAAAATATCGTGCATGAGGTTTGTAACGGGCTTGTCGGGGGGCGTTTAAAGGGTGTTGATTAAGACTTCAGCTTCCTTAAGGCGAATTATATTCGTAGCCTTTATGTACAAGAAGCGACGGAGCGAGAGCGACTGTCGTTGTGTGTCAGTCGGACTCTCGTGAAGGAGTGGCGAGTTACAGGTTGGAAAATAATGGTTACAATTGGTCACGTATGTCAAGGTGACCTCCACGCACCATCGGAGTGCTAAGTATACAAAACTGAGACGGTAAACACTGACGGACGACATTCCTATAAGGTGGCGTGATCTATCTGTCGTGGGGTTTTTCCATTGACAATTGTATGCCTAATTCGTGGTGATATTAAATAATAATAATACATTGATATCCTACTATAACACTGCTCGGTCACCTACCAGTGATCGCGACCTCGCGATATATAAAAATCGAAATAGCAGTCTAGGTACCATGAACATACATAGTGGGAGTTTGTCAAGCAGACTGCCTATGATACAATTATATTAAAACACTGGCTATGTAAGAACAGATGTGGAAATATAATATAAATAGGGAGAGGGAAACCACAACGTGTGTGACATGAAACATAAGAAACCTCTCAAAAGATAAATATAAGGACACATGTATAAGAAACTATCAACTGGCATAGTTACAGACAATGAAACGTTGATCTAGCTCCTAAAAAAAAAATACAGTAGTTAAAAACAGTACAATGATAAGTATAGGAGCAGCCAGGTTTCTGTCCCCTGACTTGTCTGAGAAAAGGAAAAACTACCTTGCCAGTGGCCTCCCGGCATCCAGTCGCCGTGTCTGCACAACCAAATAATCGTGCAGGACAGAGTTTCTCCTAATAAGGTAGCACATGACGACGAGACTGACGAACATCAGAAACATTGGTACAAAAAATCCAGGGTACAGGTAGGGGAGATGCAAATAATCAGGCAGCGTTTCCTCCAGGGTTTCCGCAAACTCTGTTTTGTTCGCGAAAGACAATGAATTAAGGGAATTAGTCACATACGAGATGCTGGAGAAATGAATGTCATCGAGAGACCGTAGAGGAAACACTCGATGGGAAATATTGGCCGTGAAAACCAGACGAATCCGGGACGGGTACGTTGTTATCAAGGAGACTATAGTCTCTTTGGTTGTTATGTTAGTGGAGCGGATATAGCATGCTTCCGTTATGGCATAGTGACCAGTAACCCGTTGATAAGTGGTACCCTCCGGGCAGATGACCGATACATAGAAGGACTGAGGGAAATAAAAATAATGCAGACCCTGAAAGTTCTTATGGAAAACAGGCGTTGGGGTTAGCTGCTTGTAAGGGCACAGGGAAAGAGCGTCAGACGCGTTCACGCGGGTGAGGGCGATCTTGTTAGCCTTTTTGTTAGCTGTGTTTTTGTGTTTTTGATTAAGGCGCGAACTGTTATCTCACGTGAGGTCCGGTGTACCGTTGCCTGCTTTCTCCAGTTGATAGAAGTCGTGAGACAACACAATAGCCTTTTAGTTAAGTGATGTGGGTTATGTGTTGGCCGAGCGGAGCCGTTAAGTTCACTTTGAGTTCACTTAATTTACTCTCTCTCTCTCTGGTTGATTAAATGGTTGTATTGCTTTTTAAATATATTCACAGAATAGTTACAGTATTTTGTGGACGAGTCGTAAGTCGTACGCACACTCCGAGAAGTCCTGTGCCCTCGTCCGCCGCCCGCTCTGATCTGCCGGCTTCTCTTGGTACAGGAGCGGCCAGCGGATAGCATGCTTGCTGCATCAGCACCGTTCCCACGGCAAGGAGCACCTCCTAAGCACAACGTAGCGTCTGTGTGTAACGTCCTGGCGCCACTGGGCCATGGCGATACGACATACATTCACACATTCACATTTTTATAATACACATTACATCGCTCGGTCACGGAAAAAGTCGCGACCTCGCGGCTCATCCGACCCTTAAAATCAGTGTACCTACCCATGTTACAGTCGCACAATGTGTACTAGTTAAACGAGGGCCTATTATGGTTGCATGTAAAAAAAATATATACAAGTCAGAGCCCGCCTAACGATACAACATCGGGAAATGCCAATGACAAGAAAAATAATCATGGAAGTAACAATAAATGGGCAAAGTACATACAGGGCGAGGTAAACAGGGCTAGAGTCGTGGACGTGGAAGCTCAGCACTATTCCGAGAAAACAAAACAATAGCTCGAATAGTTATTTACAAAATACATCCTAAAAAAAAACAAATTGACTAAATTGTCATTAGGATACATGGTAACGGAGCTATGTGGAATAGTAAGAAGAAAAGAAAAAAAAATCCGTGAAGAAGATTTGATACAAACTGAATCTTCGAGTCACAATGCGTACGAACTCAGCGCGGTGGGGCAACTCTTGCCTGAAGATGGTTGTACAAAGTCAGAGCCCGCTTAACAAGGCAGAACAGGGGGATGACAATGATGATAAAAAGAACCACCGGCAAGATCAGTGATGGGTAATGTACATATGGGGCAAGGTAAACCGGTAGAGAGTCATGGACAGCTGACTCTAATTCCGAGAAATTTGAAAAGGTTAGCTCGGAATGGCTATTTGTCACATACTTCATTCTAGAAAAGGTGAGATTCACTAAACTGTCAATAGGATAGATTGGGATGGCATTTGTGGCCGCAAATCCATGATGGAGCGTCTCCGGAAAGGTTGTCAAATTGACAGAACGTAGGGAACAAGCCACCCGTACCGCCAGGTGACCTGCAACCTCTCTATAAGTTGAACCTTCGGGACAGACCACTGTCACAAACACTGGTAGTGTGAAAAAGAAGTAGTGAAATCCGGAGAACCTCCTGTGGAAAAGCGATTTAGGGGCGACGTGACGATAGGGGCAAGTCTCTAGAGCTTTAGAAGCATCCGACTGGGTCAGCACCACCTCGCAGATACCACCTGTCAACGGGAGGAATGCAAAGAGTGACGCTGAGCAAAAATAGAGATTGTGATACTCTGTTTTGCAGGACCCTAGGTCTGACGGCTGGCCCGTTGCATAAAGCGATAGATCATTACGAATTAAGACCACTGTGGCAGGTAAGTCCAGCACCATCACCGAGTTATTGACTGAGAAAGGGAAAGGTTCCAGCTGATAAACCTCAAACACATCCTTTGACCTGAAGGGAACGTGAATTACTATAGCTTCCGACGTCAGGAATGACTCAAGCAAGGGATAGTAGTGGTGTATGGCATGCATGTCAAACAAAGGTGTTAGTTGGTGGTTCTCTACTCCTATTTTCAAAGCCTTTTGCAAATCCCTGACAGGAAAAAGAGAAGAGGTAACCCTACCACAGTCTGCATCCACTACATTCTGTATTACCAGAGCATTAGTATGGAGGATAGAGTTGACTGCACTCTCCAAGGCAGGCAAGGTTTGTAGAACAAGTTCCATTTGGTACATATTAGCCATGCCGGTCCACAACTCATTAATGGAAGAGCCTAAGGTTCGGGAATAAGAAGCAATATCCTGTACTGCATGCTCAAGTCTGGAAATGTGGAAGGAATTCATCCTAATGGTTTTGTGTTGAGTAGCAGCAAGTGAAACCAAACGGTTATACCTATCCCGCAGTTCCTCCACATCCTCATCCATTGCGGTTCCAAACAACATGCGGGAAAGTTGCCCAATCCCATCAATCAAGCCCCGTTTAGTACGGTTAGGAAACGAAAGAGCTGCGTAGTTCTCCAAAGCCACGGTTAGAGTATCATTCAAGTACTTTATGCGGTCATGCATCAGACGCAGGAGACCGTCTTCAGGAGCATTGATATCCATCTGCAACACAACCCCAGTCACTTGTTCCGTTATTGTCCTCAGTGTGCCTGGTATTTCCACCAGAGCAGTAAACGGGTACTGGACCCACAGGACATCCTCGACCAGAGAAACCCGGCCCAAATGAGCAGAGAGGGCACCCGGCTTGAGGTGCGCAGGGTCTGCAGCCAGAACGGAGCGCAGAAGGAAGTAGAAGGTGAGGGACAACATTTCCTGGAACCAAGCAGAAAACCCTTATTGGCGAGGACGCAGGTTATAGTCGTGTGTTGGAAAGATAGACAAAGCATCGTCAGGCTGAGGCAAACAGGCGGTTCTCGCTGGTTCAACTAAAGTCGAATCGATGACCTCAGGCTGGGCGTCTGTCTTTTGAGGCGATCACTATGCACAATTTCGTATGAATTAACAATGAGATCATAAAGCTCAAATTTGTGACCACCTAGTTGCCTAACTATCTGGCGTGGGCCCACGAATTTAGGGACAACTTCGAATGTCTCTCTGGGACTCGAATCATAACAAAGTCACCCACTTTCAAGGAAACAGGGGCGGCACGCTTGTGTTGCTGCAAGCACATAGCCTCAGATGTAGCCTGTAGTCTCTTTCTGACTTCTCTATGAATGTCTGTGAAAACCTTGAGTTGAACCTTAGAATAATCATCTACATTATATACAGGTGAATGAGAACTACCAAGCAGGTCATACGGTAGTCTCTTCTCAACCCCAAAAATTATGTAGTGGGGAGATTGTCCCGTTGACTCACAAACACTGCTGTTTATGCTTGCTGCAACATATGCCAGCCAGTCCTCCCATGTATGCTGAAGTCCGCTAACGACCGGGCGCAAGACATCTAAAATCTTCCTATTCGCGCGCTCAACAAGGCCGTTGCTGGCTGGGTGATAACTGACTGTAAAAGATTGGGTAATGGCAAACTGTTTGCATATTTCTGCTAAAAGTTGATTTCGAAACTCGGTTCCATTATCACTTAACAACACTCTAGGTGTGGAATACGGACAAATGAGATGAGTTATCAGGGCATGAGCAATGGACTTAGCAGATTTATCTTGCACTGGGGCTAAAACAACGTACCGAGACAAGTGATCTACACAAACTAAGAGGTACCTAGAGCCCTGGTGGCTGGCGGGAAGCTGTAGCAAGTCAATAGAAACTACATCCCAAGGCCGGGCAGGGGGCGGGTATTCTAGGATGGGCGCAGGCCTAGGCACCGTCCCTTTATGTTGGGCACACTTGACACACTTAGCCACATACGCGTCAATATCTACACGCATAGTTGGCCAAAAATAGACCGCTCGGGCCGCTCTTAGCGTGCGCTCCCTCCCCGGGTGACCAGCAATGATCGCGTCATGAACTAAGTTCAGCACCGCCGGTACATAACACTCCGGTATCACAAACTGTGCAACAGACTCCTTTTTGCGGGGCCAGTAGCGGCACAGGACACCGTCCTGTGACAAGAAGAATTGTGAAAAAGACACAGGTAGTGGCGGGAGACTTGTTTCGTCACCCGACTCCAGAGCGTATATTACCTTACCCCAAACGTCATGGCGACGCTGGGCTGCTGCTAAATCCTTAAGACTGAAATTTTGAATTTCAGTAAGCGCTTCTGCCACTGAGCCAACAGGTACGTTCCTAGACAGTGAATCCGCGACGACATTCGCGCGGCCAGGTAAATACTTCAAGGTTGGCCCAAACTCCTGGATAGTCAGGTACCACCGTGCGAGGCGACCGGTGAGGTTTCTACCTTTAAAAAGCTCGGTGACTGGCGCGTGGTCCGTAAAGACAGTGATAGGATAGCCAAGGATAATATCCCTAAAATGTTTAAAAGCCCAAACAACCGCTAGGGTTTCCTGGTGGGTCACTGAATAGTTCGACTCAGCCTGGTTTAAAGTACGACTTGCGTACGCAATAGCGCGATTTTACCGCGAGCGTCCGGTTGCATCAAAACAGCACCAAGACCCAGGGCTGAGGCATCTGTAAAAAGTGTAAAAGGGACGTTGTAGTCCGGGAATGCCAAGGCTGGAGCGTTGATTAACGCTGACTTCAAGTCTGTAAAACTCTTGTGTTGTGGGGCATTCCAATGAAAAGGGACCTCTTTCTTTAAGAGTTGTGTTAGAGGCGAAGCAATTTTGGCAAAACCTTGTATGAAAGGCCTATAGTAGCCGGACAACCCAAGGAAAGACCGAACGTTTTCGACGGTCTTGGGTTGCGGAAAATTCTTTATGGCCGATATTTTATCGTCCATCGTGTGGATACCATCTCCATCAACAGTGTGGCCTAAAAAGGTGATTTTCGCCTTTAAAAATTCACATTTAGTCAGCTTGGCCTTAAGGCCAGCGCCTCTGAGTTTAAGCAGAACCGCTTCTAGTTTAACTAGGTGACTGGCGCCATCCTTGCTGCAGATGATTAAATCATCTAAATATGCATAGACTTCTTTGCCTATCATGTCTGAGAACAATGTGTTGATCATCCTCTGAAAAGTAATGGGTGCGGTTTTGAGGCCGAATGGCATCCTTAACCATTCAAAATGACCGCTAGGGGTACTGAAGGCTGTAATCTCTCTGGATTCAGCTGCCATCGGCACCTGCCAGTACCCACTTAAAAGGTCAAGACTACTGAAAATATTATTCCCTTGCCCCAGGGACATTAACAAGTCACCTAAAACAGGCAGATGGTACCTATCATCCACAGTCACATCATTTACTTTTCTAAAATCGATGAAAGGCCTGAAACTCCCGTAAATTTTAGGGACTAGAAACAAGGGCGAGTTCCACGGAGACCGGGAATGCTGAATAACACCCTGGTCCAACATATCTTTAACCTGTTCATCTACAACCTGCCTTTGACTGTGTGGGAGTCTGTACGCAGGAATGTACACCGGTTTGGTGTCGGGTTTAACCCTAATGTTGTGTTCTGTCGCAGCAGTCGCACCTAAAGGTTCACCGGGCAGGGCAATGACATCACGATACTGATGTAAAAGTTTCAGAAGCGGGCCCTTAAGCTCGGGATAATCGACCACTTTGACTAAAGAATCGACAGATGAGGCCTGACAAGATGTGTCGCCGGCGGGTTGACCCACTGCGCCGACACAAGGCCGCTGTAACTCTAAAGGGTCTGGGGACACCTGTCCGTCGAACGCTAAAGCGCGACCCAAAATGACTCCATTTCTGAGTTTAACTGGACCGCCAGTGGCATTAACCACTAAAGCTACGGTCCTACCTCCCTCGCGCACCGTGTTAAGGGTGGACTCTATCGCTAGCGTGTTGACACGACTAGGCCCTTCTAGGCAGATGTCACAACCTACGGTGGCGTTAGGGACTGACACAGGGACGTGCATTGCGGTTCGCTGAGGATTTCGTGATTCCCCGACTATCGCATTGACATTTTTCCATCCCCCACAAACGTCAGCTGGTGTTGGTGGTTGACCATGAAGTGAAGTGGTGCCCGCGCCATGCACCGGCACCGTGGAAAGAGTCGGCACGGTATGCACGACCGACTCAGGAGAAACACTTTCCCGACCCTTGCTGGGTATTTCTCTTCTTTCCCAGGGAGAAGCGAGGCGCACAGGTTGATCCATGGCCTTGAAACATCTCCCTTGAAACCTCACTGTATTACTATCTGGATGTATTACCATGCGGTTAGACCTCAGTGACGACAACCCAAGAAGACCGTCAGACGGCAGGGAAAAGTTTGACGTCACGTAAAAATCCAAACGCATGACAGGGGTGTTTCGTCCCAAACTCACTGGCAAACTCACCAACCCAAGGATGTTAAGCCTGTCGGCGGTGACACCGCAAAGGCTCAGGTCCGAGGGTCGTAGCTGGTAGCGGCCTCCCCGCGACGCGCGTTTCAAAGCTAAGTATGTCCTTTCAGACAACACATTAACCGCCGCGCCGGTGTCGACCGCAAATGACGCTTGTAGCGGACCCAGCTTGACTTTAAGCGCCATTATTTCAGGTTGACTGCACGCGGCCACAACAGATTCATACAAGCTACTTTTGTCAGCCTGCACTGCAGTCTCGGTATCCTCCCCCCCCCGGGTTGCTACCCTGGGTCGGTTTTGGGGGGGCGCTCGGCTTCCCCCGACCCCTTCACGAACTTTCCTGCTCGCTCTTTCTTTAACTGGAGCACAGAGAAACACTCCTCTGTGGTGTGTCTACCAGCACCGTGAACAAAACAGAACTTGCCAGTGTGGTAGCCCGCGGCTCGACTTTTTGAAGCGGCCGGGGTCTTCTGAGAAGCAGATTTGCCTGACATCGGCGAGCCTCCCTTCTCCCTAGTAGCCTTGCGATCCCGCTGACGTTTTAGACAATAGTCAACCGTATGACCATCGCGCTGACAGTACGAACAGTGGCGCTTAGGCTTTTCGGTGGTGGCCGCCACCACTGATGAGGACGCGCTAACATTAGCGGCCTTCTGGTCGACAGAGGCTACAGCGTGGACTGGCGCTTCGTCTTTATCCTCCCTCTTAGTTTTTATTTTAAGCATGAAGTCGTGCAACTTGTCAGTGGGGCCGTAGGCTAGGGATAAAGAACCTTTTCGAAACTGGCCCTTGATGACAGCCATGTATACAAAAAATTCAAAAATTTGAGAACATTGGATAGAGACATATTCTCTCCTCAGTCCAGCCACCAGCTTTCAGATAGACGCCCATATCAGTAGACAACCGATAGGCGTCTACTTGTCCGGCTAAAAGCTCTTTACTCTCCACAGCTGAAATCAATTTGGTCACAGCTACATTAACACCTTTGACGAGGCTGTACCTAACATCTTCCCCAAAGACTCCAGAAAATGTGACCGAAACTGGGCATAATCCTTGGTTTGTTGCGGTTCCATGAACGCGCTGGTGAACATAACAGCTGATGCTTCTGACCCCGGCTTTAATCTAGACCTAATGAAGGAGATTTTATCACCCGGTTCTGACACAAATGAGTTGTTCATAACATCCTCGCATTGCAGGATGAAGTCTCTCGCACTGTAATCCGGTTCATTGCCTGCGAAAGCTCTGACTGATGCCGTAGTCGGCAGAAGTTTAATAGTGTTAGTAGCCATTGTTAATTCTTGGTTAGTCAAGATATTACCTTTGTTATCATGCGGGAGAGAAGAAGGAGGAGGAGGAGGAACTCTGTCATGAGTTGACCCGCTCCTTAGGACACGGGAATTGTCATCCTCGGCGGGCGCTTCCGAATCCTGCATCAACTTCTGGAACTCCTTGGCCAAAATGTCTATCTCTTTATCAGACTGACCTGCCATTTAAAAAAAAAGGCATTAGGAAAATATGGCTTCATGAGGAAAAATATGGGAAAAGAAAAAGTATCACCGCTAAGTGTGTGCTCACTCGCCTCAGATGCTTCCAAAACGCATTAAAAAGAGGGAAAAGAACAATGAGTGAATACTTAGCATGATAAAAACTTCCCACTGTGCAAGAAAACACACAAAAGAAAGGAGAAAAAAAAATGAAGGATTATATATAAAATGCAAACAATGTTCACAAATCAGGAAAAATATTAAACATCCCTCTACACCTGAATAAAATTCAACAGCCTAAGGGAAACAAGATACGGCTCCACACGGAGACACACAAAGCACGTAAAAAAAAAATCACCTGAAATGTCATCAACAAGTGGTGTATTAATATAATTAGTGGTGTGTCAGCTACATGCATGTGAATACCATAAAAAAAAGTGTGAAGATTGTGCCCGTGGCACTCCTTCGTCCTCGGCTGGCTCGCCCTCGTCCTTGGCTGGCTGTCCCCGTCCTTGGCTGGCTGCCCCCGCGTCCTTGGAGCGGCCAGAGAGACCGCCGGCAGTGCCCGGCAGCGGCTGGCAGCGGTGAGGAAGGGGCGGAGGAGCGACCACGCTCCACCAAGATCTCCACCAAGGCGAAGGTGAGCGCCCACCCACGAATGACTGTGTCGTAGGCAGACAAGTGGGCGTCCCAGAATTGGGAAGCGGGATCCCGACAGTGGGCGATGTGGGCGCGTGTCGGGGCGGGGCGCGCGGGGCGGTGCGCGCGGGGCGGTGTGGTGGAGTGTGCTGACTCGACTCGGACGGGCCAAGGGGGAATGGCGTTGCTTGTGTCAGCTTTCCTGCACACTTGCCTGTCTGCCCCTTGACGACACTTGCCACCGTTAAGTGTTAAGTGGTAAAAGAGAGAGAGATAACACACAGAACACTTCGGAGAAGGTCCGGAAGCCGCTGTTCACCACTTTTGTTAGCCTTTTTGTTAGCTGTGTTTTTGTGTTTTTGATTAAGGCGCGAACTGTTATCTCACGTGAGGTCCGGTGTACCGTTGCCTGCTTTCTCCAGTTGATAAAAGTCGTGAGACAACACAATAGCCTTTTTAGTTAAGTGATGTGGGTTATGTGTTGGCCGAGCGGAGCCGTTAAGTTCACTTTGAGTTCACTTAATTTACTCTCTCTCTCTCTGGTTGATTAAATGGTTGTATTGCTTTTTAAATATATTCACAGAATAGTTACAGTATTTTGTGGACGAGTCGTAAGTCGTACGCACACTCCGAGAAGTCCTGTGCCCTCGTCCGCCGCCCGCTCTGATCTGCCGGCTTCTCTTGGTACAGGAGCGGCCAGCGGATAGCATGCTTGCTGCATCAGCACCGTTCCCACGGCAAGGAGCACCTCCTAAGCACAACGTAGCGTCTGTGTGTAACGTCCTGGCGCCACTGGGCCATGGCGATACGACATACATTCACACATTCACATTTTTTTATAATATACACATTACAATCTCGCATACCCCTCCCCGAACTGGAAGGAAGGCAAAGAGAGACGCAGAACAATAGAATCGCCCGAAGACCGTCTCCTTGCAATACTGCAAGAGTGAGTAGCTACCCGTTGAATACAGAGCGAAATCCTTCGCGATTAGAACAAGAGACGGGGACGTGTCCAGGGCCAACACACTGTCCTTTGCCGAAAAAGGGAACGGGACAATTTCGTGTGCCTCAAACACGTCCGCCGTCTGAAACGGAACATGAATGATTATGGCATCAGGGGTGAGGCTGGACTCAATCAAGGGGTAAAAATATTGACTCATGTCCGGGGTGAATAAAGGCGTCAGGCTATAATTTTGATACCCGATCTGGACAGTCGTTCTCAAATCGTGTAGAGGGAACAAGGCAGGTGTGACTCTACCGTGCGCTGCGTCAACCACGTTGCTAATAACCTGCTGATTTGCCGTTGCGACGGAGTTAATGACGTTTTCCAATACATGCAAGGCCTGATCTAGGAGGAGAAACTGATTCACCTGGTCGATCTGTTTGACAACTATGTTGATAACCTCTACCATCTTATTTGTCTGCTCTAGCAGTACCGCAATGTTAGTATGCAATTGCGCAAGTTTCCTACAATTGGCGTTGATCACCCTGCGATTTCGAGCAGCAAAGGAAAGTACATGAGCGTAGTGGTCCCGCAAATCGCGAACGTCCTTGTCGGTAGCCGTACCGAAAAGGAACTTTGAGGCGGACCCAACGATGTTGAGCAACCCCCTCTTTACCCGAGAGTGAACTGAGTGAAAACTATAATCCATGTTTACCTCAACAACTTTTCCCCGTAAGAACAGAATCCTATCCTCCAGTAGTTGAAAAAGAGTCAGAGAGTTGGTACTAGAAGGTGCCTTTGATTCCCTAGTCTTGGTAGCCCGGATGGCGTCTGCCATGCCGAGTAGTTTTTCTGAGACTATCCTGATTGTGTCCGTGGTGTTGGTCAAGGAAGTATATGGATATTTTACGAGGAGCACATCTTCTATGAGGAAGACCTCTCCTATGTGTGCCGTGAGGGCACCAGGCTTCAGGTGGATGGGTGTTGTTGCAAACAGGGAGCCGAGGGACAACAAGATGGTCAGAAAACGCAACATCATGATCTGAAAGCGGTGGGAATGAAGTATTTAAACCCGTGGTCTCAAGTTATAGCTATGGGTGTTGGGATTATCTTGTTGAACATTTGACTCTGAGGGGGAAGTACCAATATCAAGGTCCAAAGGTGAGTGAAGTGTTGCCCACCTTGCAAGGGAGGGCAATTATGCTTGTCCGTCCCAAGGCGGCAATGACGGAGTCAAGTTGCTCCCAATTAGTATTTTCCTTAAGGGACACTTGGATGTACGCCTCGGGGCTGTCACGAAGTCATGTCTTTTTATTCTGAGAAGAGGAGTGTGGTTTACTGTCCGCTGAGGACTTGTACTTCTGTTCCTCCTTGGCCTTTTGTATTGCAGAACAACTGTCTGAATCATGAAAACAATTCCCGTGGATATGGCAAAAGGCAGCCTTCCGCTGATGGTTTGGCCTAGGGTTCCTGTGTGATGAATGATGCCCGCCCCTGTAACCTCCTGACCTCCTATCTGAGCCCTGTCTTGAATGTGTTGATTCCCTACGTTTCGCGAAGCAAGAATGTTCAGAATGTCCTGATTGCTTGCAAAAACTACAGGTGAGAGAGACCTGACTTTGAGCCTGTAATACTGCGGCTGGTGCGAGGGGATGCTGGTGAGGGTGTCCTTGAGCCTTGAGTGGGTTGTAAGTATGCAGACGAACCCGGGGGGAACGAATTCTGCGGCCTGTAATTGATAAATAATGAGTGCCTGAACAGAAGATTACCTTAGTAAATTCACCGGTTGTGGTATCGCGTTCCAGTCCCTCTTCACTTGAAGGACGAGCCAACTGTTTAAAGGTGTCGCCGAGTTTAGCGAGAGTGTCTTTGTTCATACTATGGTGTAAAACATTTACAAAATAGGAGCATATGTTGATAGCTGTAAATATGAACCAATAAACGGAACGCGTATGAATGAATAGTTTGCGTTGAAACCCTAAAAAGGCAAGAAAGAATGGATAGCAAGGTGCCTGTTTAGACGTAATAGAAGTTAAGGTTATAATGGAATGCCCTAATGATATGGGTATATATAGAAAGAATAACTATATAAACAAAGTGGTATGTTAAACGAGTATACCATTGAAGCTCACGTTTTCTCTCGAGCGGTGAAAAGAAAACGGAGGCAGGGCACACTGATGAAGATTAAATTTGATCAGGGAACTCACACTATACTCAATAGACTCGCTAGCAAACAATAAGAAAGAATCAATATCGTATGCGAATGAACGTTACTCTCACAATTATGACTGAAGAACAGTGTTAGGAACACAGAAATAAAAAAAATCGTGCCTCTGCACGGATAATAATGAAAATGAGCCGAGTCGGCAAATTTGGACAAGAATGGAATATCCACAAATACCAAGATTAATCAGCTGATGTAGTGGAGAGGGCGACGGCTTGTGATGCCCTGGGTGACGCAGTCGTTGTAGGCGCGTCAGGAAACCTCGGCCGCGGCCACAGCGGCGGTGAGAGGTGAGGGATGGGCTGACATCGGAGGACTCGCCATGGAGGTTGAAAAACTGCTGACCCAGCAATTTGAGCGGCCGCGGGTGCGGGAGCCGGTACACTGCCGCCAGACGTATGATGGCTTGTAGGCTGGACGCCTGTAGAGTTGCTTATAGCTGGTGTGCTCGAGGCTTGTAGATGGCGCCTTGTGAGTTGCACGTAGGTGGCGACTTGTGAGATGCTTGTAGCTGGCGCCTTGTGAGTTGCACGTAGGTGGCGACTTGGGAGATGCTTGTAGCTGGCGCCTTGTGAGTTGCACGTAGGTGGCGACTTGTGAGATGCTTGTAGCTGGCGCCTTGTGAGTTGCACGTAGGTGGCGACTTGTGAGATGCTTGTAGCTGGCGCCTTGTGCGTTGCCGCGGACGGCAGGTGCGGTGCCGCGGACGGCAGGTGCGTTGACTCCTTCTTCCCTTGTACGCCTGTCCCCGGAGTTTGGCGGTGAGTTCTCGTGGCTTGGAGGAGAACGAGGTAGCGAAGGCACAGGCGCGGGGTGACCGCTGCCAACCAAATGTAACGGGCTTGTCGGGGGGCGTTTAAAGGGTGTTGATTAAGACTTCAGCTTCCTTAAGGCGAATTATATTCGTAGCCTTTATGTACAAGAAGCGACGGAGCGAGAGCGACTGTCGTTGTGTGTCAGTCGGACTCTCGTGAAGGAGTGGCGAGTTACAGGTTGGAAAATAATGGTTACAATTGGTCACGTATGTCAAGGTGACCTCCACGCACCATCGGAGTGCTAAGTATACAAAACTGAGACGGTAAACACTGACGGACGACATTCCTATAAGGTGGCGTGATCTATCTGTCGTGGGGTTTTTCCATTGACAATTGTATGCCTAATTCGTGGTGATATTAAATAATAATAATACATTGATATCCTACTATAACAGGTTATTGAGGTGTACGAGACAAAGACGGATCTGGTACGAAGGAAGAAAAATAGAAAAAAAAGGTTAAAAAGAAGCAAAAAGATAAAAATAGATAAGAATATAAAAACGATAAGACAAAAAGATAAGATAAAGAATAAAAATGATAAAAGCAATAAAATGTGAAAATTAAGAAATAATATAAAAGATAAAGATAAAAGAGAAAAATTAAAAAAAGATGAAAAAATAAAGATAAATAAATACAAAAAAAAGATAGAAAAATAATTAAGAGATGCAAGATTAAAAAGGCTAAAGAGTTAATTAAGATGAAAAGCAAACCAACACACACAGAAAAAGAATATACGAGAAATTTAACACCCAGGATTTACGTGTTAAAGGGGAAAAAAGTTATGGTTGATGCGGAGTAAAGAAGTTGTGTGTGTGTGTGTGTGTGTGTGTGTGTGTGTGTGTGTGTGTGTGTGTTCGGGAAAATTATGGTTGATTCGTAATAAAGAAGTTATGTGTCGTGTTGTCAGGAAA